>NW_027171685.1:85000-87500 GCF_036898095.1 Palaemon carinicauda
AGATATAGAAAATATTTATTCTAATACTGTTACTGACCTGAGGTGGGGTCAGGGACTGGGTCAGTCATATGAAGAGAATAAGAAGAAGTTTTGGAAAGAAGTGAAGAGAGTAAGGAAGGCCGGCGCAAGAATTGAAGAGACAGTGAAAGATGGAAATGGAAGGTTGTTAAAAGGAGAGGAGGCAAGGAAAAGGTGGGCGGAATATTTTGAAAGTTTGCTGAATGTTGAGGATGATAGGGAGGCAGATATAATTGCTGTTCCAGGTGTTGAGGTACCAGTGATGGGAGATGAGAATGAGAGAGAGATTACAATAGAGGAAGTGAGGAGAGCACTAGATGAAACGAGAGTAGGAAAAGCATCTGGTATGGATGGTGTGAAAGCTGAGATGTTGAAGGAAGGGGGTGTGACTGTACTTGAATGGTTGGTGAGATTGTTTAATGTGTGTTTTGTGTTGTCAATGGTACCAGTAGATTGGGTCTGTGCATGTATTGTACCACTATATAAGGGTAAGGGAGATGTGCATGAGTGTTGCAATTCAAGAGGTATTAGTTTGTTGAGTGTAGTTGGAAAAGTGTATGGTAGAGTACTGATTAATAGGATTAAGGATAAAACAGAGAATGCAATCTTGGAAGTACAGGGTGGTTTTAGAAGAGGTAGGGGTTGTATGAATCAGATTTTTACAGTTAGGCAGATATGCGAGAAATATTTAGTAAAAGGTAAGGAGGTGTATGTTGCGTTTATGGATCTGGAGAAAGCATATGATAGAGTTGATAGGGAAGCAATGTGGAATGTGATGAGGTTATATGGAGTTGGTGGAAGGTTGTTGCAAGCAGTGAAAAGTTTCTACAAAGGTAGTAAAGCATGTGTTAGAATAGGAAATGAAGTGAGCGATTGGTTTCCGGTGAGAGTGGGGCTGAGACAGGGATGTGTGATGTCGCCGTGGTTGTTTAACTTGTATGTTGATGGAGTGGTGAGAGAGGTGAATGCTCGAGTGCTTGGACGAGGATTAAAACTGGTAGGCGAGAATGATCATGAATGGGAGGTAAATCAGTTGTTGTTTGCGGATGATACTGTACTGGTAGCAGACACAGAAGAGAAGCTTGACCGACTAGTGACAGAATTTGGAAGGGTGTGTGAGAGAAGGAAGTTGAGAGTTAATGTGGGTAAGAGTAAGGTTATGAGATGTACGAGAAGGGAAGGTGGTGCAAGGTTGAATGTCATGTTGAATGGAGAGTTACTTGAGGAGGTGGATCAGTTTAAGTACTTGGGGTCTGTTGTTGCAGCAAATGGTGGAGTGGAAGCAGATGTACGTCAGAGAGTGAATGAAGGTTGCAAAGTGTTGGGGGCAGTTAAGGGAGTAGTAAAAAATAGAGGGTTGGGCATGAATGTAAAGAGAGTTCTATATGAGAAAGTGATTGTACCAACTGTGATGTATGGATCGGAGTTGTGGGGAATGAAAGTGATGGAGAGACAGAAATTGAATGTGTTTGAGATGAAGTGTCTGAGGAGTATGGCTGGTGTATCTCGAGTAGATAGGGTTAGGAACGAAGTGGTGAGGGTGAGAACGGGTGTAAGAAATGAGTTAGAGGCTAGAGTGGATATGAATGTGTTGAGGTGGTTTGGCCATGTTGAGAGAATGGAAAATGGCTGTCTGCTAAAGAAGGTGATGAATGCAAGAGTTGATGGGAGAAGTACAAGAGGAAGGCCAAGGTTTGGGTGGATGGATGGTGTGAAGAAAGCTCTGGGTGATAGGAGGATAGATGTGAGAGAGACAAGAGAGCGTGCTAGAAATAGGAATGAATGGCGAGCGATTGTGACGCAGTTCCGGTAGGCCCTGCTGCTTCCTCCGGTGCCTTAGATGACCGCGGAGGTAGCAGCAGTAGGGGACTCAGCAGTATGAAGCTTCATCTGTGGTGGAAATGTGGGAGGTTGGGCTGTGGCACCCTAGCAGTACCAGCTGAACTCGGCTGAGTTCCTGGTTAGGCTGGAGGAACGTAGAGAGTAGAGGTCCCCTTTTTTTTTTTTTTTTTTTTTGTTTCTTGTTGTTGTCGGCTACCCCCCAAAATTGGGGGAAGTGCCTTTGGTATATGTATGATGTATGTTACTGTTATTAAGATATTTCATTTTTAATTGTTAATTACTTTTCTTGTGGTTTCCTTATTTCCTTTCCTCACTGGGCTATTTTCCATGTTGGAGCCCTCGGGCTTATAGCATTCTGCTTTTCCAACTAGGGTTGTAGCTTAGCAAGTAATAATAATAATAATAATAATAATAATAATGACAGTCTTTTACTCTACGTATATGACTAAATAAAGGGAAAGTCGTAGAAGATACAGCATTTGTCCATTTAAATTGAATTTTCCACTTCCTATATATCAAATACCAAAAGAATTGACTATTACTAGTGCTAGAATATTTCCCTATTCTAATACAATTAGAAGTTCCTGTTAGTAAAATCTCACACAGAAAAATTCAGCGAATAAACCTTCTAAAGGTCGTT
>NW_027171685.1:92500-122500 GCF_036898095.1 Palaemon carinicauda
CTATACAATATGCTCCCACTAGACATCAGAAAGACTGAAGCTATTATTAAGCCTTTCAAAGGGAAACTGAAGACTTTCTTGCACTCTAAGTACTTCGATAAATTGGATTAGACAATAAACGAGCAATGTGTGGTGTGAAATGCTGAATGTCTTGGAATGCATAAATAAAAAAAAAAACGACTGAGGGGGCTGTAGAGAGTAGAGGTCCATAGTGTGATAGGACCAGAAAAGCAGCCCTTAATTAAAGTAAAATAACTATACCACCATCACTTAAAAAAAAAAAAAAAAAAAGTAAATTAATAACTTAAATATATGTTATTTCAGATCGACATTGCTGGAACTTTCTTTCATTGTATGAACGGTAAAATGTCCTTTGAAAATCTCTAGACTGACTATTTAACCATCAATCGTTGGACTATCACGGCTGACTGATTGATTGACTGAGTTTTCTCTAGCATCGTAACAGTCTCATAAATGTACATCAGATATAACGAGAACTCGAGGGATAAACACAAGCTTAATATTCCTAAAACAACTTCGTACAATTCTCGATAAATTATCGTTTTTAAACTGTTGTTGTCAAATCGCAAACATGAACAGAGCTGATTCTAAGAGCAAGTGTGTATGGCGTTGCATTTTACATGGTTACGTTTACATGATTATTTCCATATTGTCCTCAATGACATAATTAATTAACCAAAAATATGAAAAGTAGGATATTCGGATATATAGAAAATACGCTGTGTAATAATAATAGCCTTACACCCCTACTCTGAGCAGCCAGTTAAAAGACACCCCCAACCTCACCCCAACTGTGAGCAACAATGGTGGGGGTGAGGGGGTGATTAATATAGCTCTTTGAAAGGTCATTGGTCACATGACCTACACTGAAATTGATTTCAACAGTGTAGAAATCTTTAATAGACAAAAAGGTCAACTTAGTTCTCGACCTTTTGGACTGATTTTGGTCGTTTTGCTTGCCTGTGACCTTGACTGCACCTCAAGCACACTACTCTATCATTTTATTATTATCATTACTTGCTAAACTACAACCCTAGTTGGAAATGCAGGATGCTATAAGCCCAGGGGCTCCAACAGGGAAAATAGCCCAGTGAAGAAAGGAAAAAAGGAAACTACAAGAAAGGTAATTAACAATTAAAATATTTTAAGAACAATAACAGCATTAAAATAAATATTTCATATATAAACTATAAAAAAATTAAAAAACAAGAGGAAGATAAATAAGGTAGAATAGTGTGCTAGAGTCTACCCTCAAGCAAGAGAACTCTACTCAATGACATTGAAAGACCATGGTACAGAGGTTATGGCAATGTCTAAGACCAGCGTTTTTTTTTTTTTTTTTTTTTTTTTTGAAGAGTTTGTATGAAAAAATATATTAATGTTAATGTTATTAAAATATTTCATATCAATTGTTCATTGCTTCACTTGTAGTTTGTCCTTATTTCATTTCCTCACTGGGCTATTTTTCCTTGTAAGGACCCCTTGGGTTTATATCATCTTGCTTTTCCTTCTGGGGTCGTAACTTAGCAAGTAATACTAATAATATGGTTCTATGAAGCATAAGTTATGTATCTGGTCATTCCTAAGCCAATCCTATGTGGTGGCCTCAAGCTTGTTAGTTCCTTTGGTCGCTGCAACCTCACCATCCTTGTGAGCTAAGGATAGTGGGTTTGAGGGAGCCTATAGGTCTACCTGCTGAGTCATCAGCAGCCATTGCGTGGCCTTCCTCTATCATACCTTGGGTGGATAGGGGGCTTGGGCGTTGATCATATGCATACATGATCAGTCTCTAGGGCATTGTCCTGCTTGCTAGAGCAATGTCTTTAAACCTTTAAATGCCCAATTGAATCAACAGCTGCTAAAGACAGACTACAGTACGACATTGTTCCTTTGGGTCGTAGTGAGATGGTTTCCTTTAAAGGGATTAAGATGAAGCAAAGCTTTGGGCTTTTAGATTAACACTTATGGCAACCACTGTTGGTGATTATAGACTTATGATTACACGACTTCAATTAGTAACACTCTGAAACCAAACCATTGTTCTCTAGTCTTGGGTAGTGCCATGGCCTCTGTACCATGGCCTTGCACTGTCTTGGATTAGAGTTCTCTTGCTTGAGGGTACACTCGGGCACACTCTTCTATCTTATTTCCCTTCTTGTTTTGTTAAAGATTTCATAGATCATATAGGAAATATTTATTCTAATACTGTTACTGATATTAAAATATTTTATTTTTAATTGTTAATTACTTTTATTGTGGTTTCCTTATTTCCTTTCCTCACTGGGATATTTTCCCTGTTGGAATTAAAATGACAGTATTTTACTCTACGTATATGACTAAATAAAGGGAAAGTCGTAGAAGCTGCAGTATTTCCCCATTTAAGATAAATTTTCCACTTCCTATATATTAAATACTAAAGGAATTGACTGTACTATTAGTTTAAAGGTTTAAAGACCACTCGTGAATACCTGAGAAAAGGGACAGTGACATTGCCCTATCGAGCAGGACAATGCCCTAGAGACTGACCATATATACATATGATCAGCGCCCAAGCCAGACAATGGCTGCTGATGACCCAGCAGATAAGACCTATAGGCTCTCCCAAATCCCCCATTCCTTAGCTCAGAAGGATAGTAAGGTTGCAGCAACCAAAGAAACTAACAAGTTTGAACGAGAGACTACTTACTTTTACTTACTTTTACTTTTAGAGGTTTATTTCTCGCCCTCCATCAAACACTAAAGGTCTGTTCAGGCGGGCCTTGGTGTATGAAAAAAATAATTCCTTTCCAGTTAATATTTTGCTCTGTATCGTTATCAGTTATTTCGCTAGCATTTGTATTCAGGCTTAATAGTTTTCAGGTCACTATTATAACACTTTCTAAAAAGATAAGTTTTCAGGTTTTTCTTGAAGGCAGCCACATTTGTGCTATTCTTGACATCGAGTGGAAGGTCGTTAAAGAGTCTCGGTGCAGCATAACTGAACGTTCTTCCTCCTATTGCATGATTCACACTAATTTCGAATAGTCTATGTGGGTCATCTGCATGTCTAACTCTTACAGTGGCGCTGGTAGCTTCAGGGTAGGGGATCAAGCAATCACGAAGATATTTTGGCTTATCACCTGTAAGTGCTTTATGAGTCAACAAGCAAATTTTAAATTCAATCCTAGCCTTAACAGGTAACCAATGTAGATCGATCAGTGCAGGAGTTATTCTCTCCCGAAATTTAATGCCTTTTATCAGTCTAGCCGCCCGGTTTTGCACATTTTGAAGCTTCCTTAGTAGTGTATTGGGCAATTTGTAGTACAGAGAATTGCAATAATCAAGCCTTGATATTACATGACTCACCACTAAAATTTTTGTACTGCCCTCTGTTAAATATTTTCTAATAAATGCTATGTTTCTCAGGTGATAGTTACACACTTTCACTGTGTTCACAATTTGGTCCTTCATTGACAAATTACAGTCTATCAGTACACCCAAATTTTTCACGACAGGCACAATCCCAACATCAGCATCACCAATTTTTATACTTTGAATTAACTGGTAATTCTTCAAAGCCACCCTTGTGCCGAAAAACATACATTCTGTTTTATCATCATTTAATTTGAGCTTTTTCCTCTGCATCCATGTTTTTATTTCAGTCATTATCTCATCAATTTTCTTCCCTGTATCTTGTGTTGTTGAGATTGAGAGGTAAAACTGAGTATCATCTGCATATAGTTTGAAACCCACTTTTTGTTTTTTCAAGATGTGTGATAGCTCGATAGTATATATGTTAAACAAGATGGGGCCCAGGACACTACCCTGTGGTACACCCTTCATAAGTATTCTCTCATTGGATCGGTTTCCAGAAACTTCTACAATAGTCTTCCTGTTCACTAAGTAACTTCGCAAAAATTTCAGTGCTTCCTGAGTCACTCCAATAGACTTCAAGTCGTCAAGTAAGTACTCGTGCACAACAGTGTCAAAAGCAGCACTAAGATCTAACATAATTAAAATTCCACACTTTCCCCCATCAAGAAGACCTATCATATCATTCATTATTGAGCACAAAGTAGTTTCTGTAGAATGATTAGCTCTGTAGGCCGATTGATTTTCCGGGAATACCTGTAACTCGTCAATATGCGCCCACAATTGCTCACTTATGACTTTTTCAATAAGCTTTGACATGTAGGATAAATTTGAAATGGGCCTATATGAATTTAGCTCGTTTACATCACCTTTCCCTTTGTAAATTGGTTTGATCAACGCAGTTTTTTCACAGCTAGGAAAACAGGATTGCGATATACTTAGGTTAATTATGTTCAGGTAAATATTATATACGACTTGTTTGTTTGGAGCTTCACTTATTGAACTGTTTGGGAAAGGGTCGTTTCCACAATATGTATTCTTCATCTCTCTCATAACCTTTAACAAGTCGCACATATTTATCTCCCTAAATTTTATTAACTTCTTTCCCTCCTTCACTGGCATAGCTGACTGTCCCTCCAGGTGATTTTGGGGGAAGCCTCTATAGATTTTATCAATTTTTTCACTAAAGAATATAGCAAAACTCTCTGCACAGACATAGTCAGGCAAGACATATTTTTTCTTTAATCCCATCAAATCATCAAGGTTTTTATGAAAGTCCTTCATGTTATTAGTTTTTTTACATTCGCCGTTGTAGAATTTTCTTTTTGTTTTTTCTAACAGGATGTTATAGTCATTTCTGGCCTTATTATATAGATTTCTGGCTTGTAAGGATTTGGCTCTTTTCCATCTACCTTCCATCTTACGTCTGTGTCTTTTTGCCTTTAATAGTTCACTATTATACCATCTAACATTTTCGCGTACCACTATTTGTTTGTTCTTTATGGGACACATAGTATCGTACATTTTTCCAAAATTGTCGTTGTATTTCTTGGTATAGCACCCAACACATTCTATGTCTACCATATGTTCACATTGTGTGTTCACACAAGACATTTGCGCTACACTAGCTTCAATAAAATTCTCAGCATCAAAATTTTCCCGTTCCCTATATGTGATCCATTTTTTCAATACTCTGGTGCAATTTATATTAACATTAAAGGTGATGAGTTTATGTGTTTTTGAGATCTCAAAGTCTGGTTCCACTTCAAGGTTTTTTATTAGGTCTGAGTCTTTTCCACATATGACCAAGTCGAGTGTATGACCACCTACTGACGTTGATACCAAAACACTGTTTATTAAATTAAACATCTCAAATACTTCCTTGAGTTCTTTAGCCTTATTATCATTTTCATCATCTACCCAACAGTTGAAGTCTCCACCAATTAATGTATTTTTAATATTGTCCACCACACCCACAAGAATACTAAATTCTTCAATGAATTTAGTCATATTACTCGCTGGTGGTCTATATAATGATATTATATTCAATACCTTATTGTTTCTTGTAAGTTTTAAACAGATATATTCAAACGTTTCAAATACCATTTCATTCATGATAGAAACCCTAGAGAAAGTTTTCGACACAAAGACACCCACTCCTCCTCCAGTTTTGTCCTTTCTTGGTACGTGATAGAAATCATGAGTACACGGCGTCATCTCCTGAATCTTTGAGTTATCACTAATATTTCCCTGCAACCAAGTTTCCGTTAATAAGCATAAATCTAATTCCATTTCGTTAATAAGATTTCTAATCTCTAAGGTTTTATTCCCCACCGATTGAATATTTATCAGACCACACTTAACCAATGGGCTAGACTCCATGATCGGTTCTATTTTTTATCCTGGTAAGCTCCTCCTTGTATACCTTACAGTTATCATCATATGTCCTATGATTCGTATCATTGTAATTCCTCATTGTGCAGTTATGACACTTTAACGTATTCACATTACAATCCGTGGTTCGATGATCCTGGCTACACTTGGCACATACCTGAGTCTTGCTACAATTTTCAGCAGTATGACCAAATTCTTGGCATTTATAACACTGAAATACATTGTAGGAATCATAGATTTTACAGCCACAGTCTGGCGTTTATCAGTCAGGGACGTTACCAGACTTAGAATATTTGTCTATTTTAATACAATTAAAAGTTCCCATTAGTAAAATTTCCCTCAGATAAATGAAGAGAAAAGTTTGTTCGAAATTATATAATCTACTTTACTCTACGATTAAAATTGTGGGCAGGAAGCTGTTCACAAACAAACAAAACTCAAACAGGAGGTAAAACATAACCTCCTTCCAGCTTCGGTGTGCAAGATATCCACAATTACGTAAAGCAACATAAGAAATAATTAATGATTTGCAAAGAAACTAAAATTATAAACGAAACTATAAAAAGTCACGTTAAGGTGTATACGTGAGTTTCAAAGTAACGGTTTAAGATAGCTCGTAGATCGACGGCCTTTTCACCCACGAAAAACATTAACTAATCACACACTAAATTTATAAAGTGCATCCAGATGAACCATATTCTACAGATTAATCGTAAAATATGAGGAAACTGGAGAAAATATAGTACGAATGAGCGCGGAGGAAGAAAATGAGTTATAGGAAAATTATCGGTGAAGAGACCATTTTGATAACTGCCTTTTCGCCGACGACAACTCCATAAATGATTAAAATTTTGAATTCATAAAATTGATCTAGATGAATCGTATCATGAAGATGAATCGTAAAATGTATAGAAAATGAAGAAAATATAGTAAAAGTTGGTACAATTAAGCGTGGAGATAGAAAATGAGATATGGGGAAAATTGTGTAATTGTCGGTGAAGAGACCATTTATGTTTCGGACGCCCTTGATATCGCCCATGATAATTCCATTAACTTTAGATTTTAAATTTATAAATTAAATCCGGATGAATCAGATTTTATGATGAATCATGAATCATATTGATAATTAAGAAAATATAGTACAAGTCAGTGTGGAGAAGCGATATGAGGGACTTATTAGCAGAGGCCATTATCAAGTTTGACTCGGTTACCTGATTAGAGAGAGAGAGAGAGAGAGAGAGAGAGAGAGAGAGAGAGAGAGAGAGAGAGAGAGAGAGTTAAAACCGAATAAGGAACACAAAAATGAGATCAGCTGACATGCAGCCTAACTGTCGTTATTTCCTACAGCGAGCCACAGAATGCATAGCTTATGTATCTCAACCTGTTTTACGTCTAACTTATCAATATTGACAAATTAACAAAAAGAGTTGTGTTCAGTTACAGCCGAGTAAACTAAACAAATGAAATCTTGAACCATAGAACTGAACCAATCTCCCTCGAATTATATAATCTCGTAACAATTGTACCTAGAGGGGCACTCAGTGGAACGCAGACCTTCGCCCACGAAAACTTATTTCTTGACCTTTTGCTCGACCTTGACCTTTGATCTTAGCATGTATTAATTGGCGTGGATTTTCATACACTCAAATATGAACCAAGATTGAAGTCTCTGTGACAACGATGTCCAAACTTATGGCTAGTTACGTGAATTGGACATTTTGCTTGACTGTGACCTTGATCTTTGACCTTGACCTTCCAAAATTTAATAATTTCCAGATTTTTACATAAGAGTTAATCCCTGCAAGTTTCGTTACTCTACGATTAAAATTGTGGCCAGGAAGGTGTTCACAAACACACACACACACAGAGTAAAACTTAACCTCCTTCCAACTTCGTTGACGGTGGTCTTGCCTGTTAATATCAACGAAGTCTAATTTAGAATTATCTTGAATTGTTTAAATATCCTTCATTCCTTACAATAATCAGAACTTTGTTTAATGTTTAAGTTGTATTTTTGGTCATTTTGATTTGATTATACATAAATTAAGTCCAACGTTGGAGAGAGAGAGAGAGAGAGAGAGAGAGAGAGAGAGAGAGAGACATGAATAATATTTCCTAATACTAAATATATGATATACACGAGAACCCTGGTGATAACTTAGCTATTTCTTCAATTTCTTAACAACTGACAATTGATTTCTACTGAGCCTAAAATACTAAGTCGACACAACACGGGAATTGTTGACATGACGTCATCAACCAGTCAGTATTAGCACTGACATTAAAGGAACCAAAATTCATTTAATATGATATATTAAGATTTACAAATATAGAATATTTGATATCTCAACATTAAATTGTTTTAATAACTTATTTGGTTATTGACCGAGTGTGTTATTCAAAATCAGACTCTGGGAAAAGGTGGTATTATTGCTTAAGTACATTGCTTTCAAATATACTCTTACCTTTATATACCGTTGGATTGTGAATCTAGATTATATTTCCTGTCGTTTGGACTCTCTCTAGCCATTCACCAGCGCTCTCTATGAAATGCAAACAGTCTGGAAAAATGGAAAAAATATATATTAGGATGAAGTACGAAACTGATAACATGTAGAATTTTTTAATAATAACCCACTTAATATAAGAAGGGAGACTTGTGATAGATTTGGCAGTTGTAACTGAGTATACAAAATGATTATTCAAACTCACCGCTATTAAAGTGTGTATATGAGAAATAAAACTTAGGGATCCTAGATCATGCAGAAACTTTGTGTGTGGAGTGGGACCACATCAGCACATTAAATCAAGTAGGTTAAGTATTTAAGTGGGAAGAGACTATTCGTTTGTAAGTACACTTAACAACCCGAGATTCTCCTGAATAAATAGGTCTTCAGCACTCTTACTAAACAAATATACTGATGCGTGTATAAATGAAATTTTTGTACAATCAAATTCAAAAGTCTCCCGACATACATTGTCCGTGATCCCAACGCATTCTCTACTTAAGGTTGGTAATGGATTGGGACTTGGTGAATGTGACTGTACAATGGGCAATAAGGCCAAGTCAAGAAGCTTCTATACCACTTAATAACATAAATAAAAGACGGAATTCTGTGGAAGTCTGACTGTGAAGCAAATGGCAGGTGGTCCTATAGACGAGGAGGATTGTTATTTTCCATGTAAAACTTGAACCAGAAATCATGTTATTTGCTTGGAAGGAAAAGTGGTGTGGCACAATTCAAGTTCATAAAATGAAGAAGAACTTGTAACGTATGTAAAGAATAGGGATATCACCAAAAATTCTAATATTACCCTTAAGTGAAAGATATGGGCAAGTTTCAGTACAGAATAAAATTGATAATCAATGCGTTCGTTGATTCTAGTTTATTGACATAAAGGGTATGAAAAGACACTTCTCAAGACATTAATATTTTCCTCTGAGAGAGAGAGAGAGAGAGAGAGAGAGAGAGAGAGAGAGAGAGAGAGAGAGAGAGAGAGAGAGAGAGAGAGAGAGAATTGCCATTTACTTTCGGTTGTATCTACGACCTGTTAAGAACACAAGACTGGCGACACAGCGAACTTATTTCATAACTTATTTCTCTACAAATTTACGTAACTTATTTCAACACCACAAGAGAGTAAATATTAACCTTATTCTACGAAACGAGTGATGACAAAGTTCATATTTCCCTTTATTTGAATAACAAAAGTTTAAAATACGCAATTTTCTTTTCAGCGTAAACACTTGCAAAGCAAATGCGTAAAAACTTGGAGCCATTCATAAATCAAAATCTTGAAAAGCGACTGTAGCTTGCACCTGATGACTATGGTTCGTCTCAAGTCTTAAAGATTAAAGCACCATTAAAACTCCATCTTAACCAACAGATTTTTAACGAATACAAAAACATGGTTGACCTCAAGTTTAATATTTCATTTGACAAATGATCTTTCAAAATTAGATAAGGTAAAATACACAAATCTCACACTCGAATCCTTGGGGGATTTGCCATAAAAACCAGGGGGATTTACCACAAAATCCTGGGTTATCTATTAAAAAAACCGGGATTTACCACAAAATCCTGGGTTATTTATTAAAAAAACCGGGATTTACCACAAAATCCTGGGTTATTTATTACAAAATCCTGTGGGAGTTTACCACAAAATCATAAAGGATTTATCCCCGAATCCCGTGGGGGAATTGACCCTCCAAAACCTGTGGTAAAGTTTGCAAAAAATTCCTTGGGGATTTATCCCTAAATCTGGAAGGATTTAACCACAAATCCTTGGGGCATTTAACCATATTCTGGGAGAATTTAAATCCGAATCTTTAGGATTTAATTCCGAATCCTTGAGGGGATTTAACCACGATTCCTGGGAGATTTAGCCCCGAATCCTCGGGAGATTTATCAACGAATTCTGGAGGGTTTAACCACGAATTATGGGGACTTAACTGCGTATTCTGGGGATTTAACTGCGTATTCTGAGGGATTTACCCACGAATCCTATGGAGATTTAACAAAAAATCCTAAGGGATTTTTACTAGGAGTCCTTGAGGTTTTAATCACAAGCTCTGGAGATTTGACCACGAATCCTAGAGAGTTTTAACCATAAAACCTGGAAGATTTAACCACGAATTCTTCGGGGATTTAACCATGAATCTTAAGGAGATTTAACCACGAATTCTTCGGGGATTTAACCATGAATCTTAAGATTTAACCACGAATTCTTAGGGGATTTAACCATGAATCTTAAGGAGATTTAACCACGAATCGTTGGGGATTTAATTCCGATTCCTAAGGTAAGATTATTCACACGTTAAGAAAAATAATATTGCAGAAACCCTTCTTTGACATCACGAAATTTAACAGGTGAAACTATCTGTTTACAAGACCAGGCTCTCCATATACTGCTAAATTATTCAAGGGTATTGTTTTCCTATATTACTTTTACATAATTTAACACAATTCGACACACGGGATATACATTAGAGTTATAAAAAAAAAAAACTATATTTAAGATATTTAAAAATATCTTTTTAAATTGACATATCTACTTTTTATCAATCAGCTTTTTTCAACTGCAAAAATTGATGTTTCCTTACCGAGATAGAGATGTACGTAAAGGCAATCAATTCTTATTACTTTCCTCTCTCTTTGACCAATATTTATCATTGTTTCTTCTTATTCCCTTTCTTTCAATCCCTATCTTTTCCTATATAAGGTCAGTCTCTAGGGCATTGTCCTGCTCGATAGGGCAATGTCACTGTCCCTTGCCTCTGCCATTCATAAGTGGCCTTTAAACCTTTAAAACAACGAAGGAAGTTTGTTTTCAAAATCATGGCTTCGCTACATAAATACATCGGGCCAATCTCCATTGGTCTTTTGAAAACGAAATGAAAAGAACAAATCGAATTACAACGAAAGGCTAAATTTGAATGGATTGTTTCCCAGAATGTTTCGTTCCAAAATCGAATCGTTTGATCATAAAACTCCCAAGATGATGTTCTTTCGACTTCGCCACATAAAAACTTAAAATGATTCGACAAGTCTGTTCAGATTTTAGACGATATTTTTTCTTGTAATTTATATATCATCAACATATATATATTCACACGGAAGTGATTAATTTCGTGGTATTCCTTAAAACAAAAATTACCGATTATTCAATCTATAAACGAGTTTTCAGCACCATCTGATGGCAAACAAGAGAACCATTTTCGGGCAACAGCACTTTTAAACGGAAGGGGAAGAAGGGTATTACACAACACTGATTTTTGTCATTTTCTCGTGAGATATCCTTATATAAATATTTCCTCACTTGTATTTGTATATTAATTGATTTATTGTTTTACGGTATTGATGTATTATGACGGATAGAATTAAGGTTATAACTTTTAAAGTTACATAGACTTTAATTTCACCCTAAACCAATAATGGATTTTTCCCGGAAGGCTGACTTTAATTTTTCCCCTAAATCATCAATGGACTCGCCCACTATAGACGAAATGAATACCCTAAAAAACTACGAACAAAAGACGATGTAATATATTAAAAAGAACAAATAAACGGACTCTTTGATCCGATGATATGACGATTAAAAGGGATATTTAAAAAAAATCTATTAATAAGGCAGCAGGCTAGATTTAAGTACTCAATCAATCCAGGACAAAGGCCTCAGACATGAAATGCCTGGGCTTTGGCCAGCTTTCATCATCAGGCTGGCCAAATGCAAATTGTTGATGGTGGGAGACTTTGGTCTGATTGCTCACAGCAAACTAACCTAGTATGGGTGGTCATATCGAGTATAGCTTTGCTGATCCTGGCGATACACAATCCCTGTCACCACGTTAAGGTTTCTCTGAATTTTGGAGATTTTCACCTTTGACAAATGATCTTGTAAAATTAGTTAAGTCAACATCCTCCCCACCCAGGTATCTTATAAACATCACGACCGAATCCTAGGGGGATTTAACCACAATTCTTTAGGAAATTATACCACAAATCATAAGGGATTTAACCCAGAATACTGCGGGGATCTAACCATGAAATCTGGGGATTTAACAACAAAATTTTAGGATCTGACGATTTCCGGGATTTAAAAAGTAAATGTACTTTAACGAATCCTAGGGGGATTTAACCCAGAATCATGCGGGGATTTAACCACAATCTTTGGATTTAACTGAATTCTGGGAATTTAACTACGAAAACTTGGGGATTTAACCATGAAATCCAGGATTTATTCAAATTCTGGAGATTTACCCTGAATAAGGATATTAAACCACAAAGTCCAGGGATTTCACAACAAATCCTAGGGTGATTTAACCACAAAACATAGGGGATTTAACCACAAATTCTGGGAATTTAACCGTGAATCCTAAGGGGATTTAATCACGAAACCTGGGAATTTAACTACAAATCATGATAATTCAACCACAAATTCTGGAAATATAACTACGAATCCTAGGGAGATTTAACTACGAATTCTGTGGGATTTAACCACAAATCCGAGGTGATTTAAACATAAATTCTTGGTGCTTTCACCAAAAATTCTGGAGGATTTAACCACATTGAGAATTTAACCATGAATACCTAGGGAATTCAACCACGAATCCCAGCGGGATTTAACCGCAAATTCTGGAGATTTAACCACAAATCCTAGGGGATTTAACCATATTCTGGGAAATTAACAAAGAACTCCTGGGGATTTAACCACGACCACGGGGAGATCTAACAGCAAATTCGTGGAGATTTAACCACGGATCCTAGGGTGATTTAACCCAGAATCCTGCGGGGATTTAATATGGATCCTAGGAAATCTAACCACCAATTATGGGGGATTTCACCCCGATTATTGGGGTAAAACTATTTACACGTTGAAATAACATTGCAAAAACCCTTCTTTAGCACAAAAAAATTTAACAGGAAAACAATGATTTTTCGAATGAAGGAAAGACGTTGTAAAAACAGTTAAAATTGCCTGTCTGAAAACACTGGTTAATGAGCAGTTGTTTCTTCAAAGATGATATTTTCACGATGGATATAAAATGAATATGAAATGGTAATAACAATATAGATAGTTCGGGATTTTCAAATAACTGATATAAAGCCATAAATAGTCCTAAATGTTCAAAACTTCCTCTAAATGAATAATGAAAATGAACGCATAATTAGGCGAATGTTGCAGCTTAAGGTGGTTTTACCGCTAATACAAGATTTATGAAGGTGTGTTGGTCGTGTATATAAAGTGAAGTGAACAGTTGGCAGAGTGAAATTGTGTTGATTAAGAGTTATATCTTTTGGGTGTCCTTAGATGGATGCGCATGCGCCAAATACCCTGGAAAAGAATTGTGACGTCATAGATGCGTAATTTTACGTCATTGTATCCATAGTAACGACGCCTGACTTTGTTTGTGTGTAAACTGCACTCTCCCGAACCTTCAATCATGGTTATTCCCACAAATAGTAACCTCCAATACGCCGGAGATGTACAAAAACTGACAGACAACGAACTGAACAAGCTGGTAATACTTCTACCTCTTCCGTGGAAAGAAAATTGGACGAGCTTCTACAAGAATGTCGTGATTTTAAAGATGATTATAGAAGGATAGATTCTGAGCTCACAGGTCTAAAAAAGGAAAGTGCTAATTTGAAGGAAGCTGTCATGCAGCACCAACACTACCTTAAAGTAATGGAAGCCGAGAAGAGATCCGGGAATATAATTTTCCTTGGAGTTCCGGAAGGAGATTTGACCATCACTAATACCGAAGGAGAAGCTATGATAATAAGTGGAGACAATGAAAAGATCAATCAAATCCTTAAGAAACTACAACGAGATGACACACACATAGAAGACGTAAGCCGTTTGGGGAAACCCACAACAAACAGAAATAAGAGTCATGATCGCTAAACCCCAATCTAAGGCCGATCGGGATTGAATACTTGAAGCAGCATCTACTCTCGAAACGACAGGCAGTGGTTTTGATAGAATATTCATAAAGCAAGATGTTCCTCCACTGGTTAGAAAGGAATTCATTAAATTAAAGGAAGTGGAGAGGAGGGAAAGAGATAAACCCAAAACCAAGGATAAACTTAACTACGACTCAAGTCGACGAGAAGTCCTTGTAAATCGTAGAGTTGTTGATTATTTTAGACCTTCGTTTTTATGTAAAAGGGGGTAAAGATAACAATTAAATTATGTTCTTGCAACTTTAATGGTAATGCTTCTATGTTAGATAGCCTAATAGGTACTCTAATAGACTATGATATTGTATTTTTGCAGTAATTAAAGACGAGTTATCCATTCTCTGTGCTTATAAAAAGCTACCTTTTTTGAAGAATCATGTTTATGATGTAAAAGAACTAAAAGACCAGGATTGGTTTCGCCTCCTCCCCATGATTCCCTTTATTACAGTCATTCCAGTTTCTCATTCATTCAAGAACAAGTATGAGTATTAATAATGGGTGACTTGAACGCACGTCTTGGGTCTCTTGAATATTTTAATAATCCCCAGTGATTCCGTTATAGTAGGAATCCTGACGTAACTATAGATAACCATGGTAGAGAAATGAGAGAGATTTCTAAAAGTTTAAACCTAACACCTATAAACCATCTAATCAGGGGTTCACCTGGGGGCAGGAGGAGGCCTGATCCATAGACGGTTCTCAGTGGAGAAGTCAAATTGACTGGGCATTTTGTTATCAAGATTATTTAACTGTTGTTAAAAATGTCTATATTTGCTATTCATATAATTTTCCATCAAACCATGTTCCCGTTGGTTTAGAAATTGAAACTGATTTTTGTGCTTCGTCTTTACTAGTTGAAAGATCTAAATTACTTGTAACCCTTCCTAAGAATAACAGTTTACCATTACGAAAACCCATTGCATTTAGGTATCAGGTGAAATTTTCAAAATGTGTTGAAGTATTGTAAGGAATATGATATGAAGGTTAACAACAAAAAGACCAAGCTAATGTCCATTAACGTCAAGGACCCCAACCCTCTCGTTTTTAATGAAATAACGGTAGAACTTTGTGACAAATATACTTATTTAGGCAATCAGATCATGAATGCTCCAATATACAAACAGGTCGAAGGGCATATTAAAACGCATTCAAAGAGCTTGCGGAAGCTCCAGTCCTTTGTATCTAAAAATAATTATGCTCCTTTTTGTGTGAAAAGAAAGGTCTGGTCTGCAGGATTAAATAGTTCAAGCTTTTATGGGTCTGAGACTTGGATGTCATCTAACTAGAAAGCTGCTTACATGAGTAGTTTGTGTGACCTCCCAAGTGTCCGGAAAACAGTCTGCTCTGACTTAAGTGTAATCAGAATCCGGAGAACCAAGTGCAACAGCATTTATCAAGAAAAAAACAGCTAAACTTTTAGGAAAATTTCGTTCTCGACCAGACTATGACAGAAGCTACTTTGCTACCGTCATAAATAAGGCCATAGAAGTACAGTCTCCGATGGGCATTTACATCGACCAGTTACTGAGAACCCAAGAAGATCCAATTTTAGACGAAAAGCAAACACTAAAAACCCACGTGAAATACAACTTCGAGTTAACTCGACGGATGACTTACAAACAGCTCAACCCACATCTAGCCTCTCCAACATTGTACAAGGACGACGAGATTGGACGATGGTCAAGAATTCCCCTAGAGGAACGCCTCTGCCCCTGTGGATCTGTGCAGGATGAGATCCATGTCCTCTTGAACTGCCCTTTGCTCTCGCATGTTAGAGAAAATTTTGCAGGGATTGACTTTAATTCCTTTGAGGATTGCATGAACTGTAATGACGAACGAGAGCTATGTAGATATATATTCATTGAAACCCAACTTATTACTCAGTATAACTCTTAAATAAGTGTAAACACTGTAAATATTTTTCCCCATATGTTGCAATGTAATTTTTGTTTGATCCAAGGTTAGGTCTACATTTAGAGTTCATTAGAGCCAAGAAAAAGTTAAAGATTATAATGGACAATCATTAGTTAATTTAGGATCTTTACCCCTTATTTGATTTACCGAATGTAAGAAATAGAAAATAAAATGTATATGCGCATCTGTATAAAAATGTGATAATTATTGTCAATAAATAACTAACTAACCAACCTACTAACTAACCAACCTACTAACTAACCAACCTACTAACTAACCAACCTACTAACTAACCAACCAACTAACTAACTATTTAGGTTTTTCTCATTCAAATTAGAGTGATCAAGCAGTTACCCAAGAGGAGAAAAAGTCCTGAGCTCCATTGTATACGTACAAGTTACTTTAAGTGTTCCCCCAAAGACGTGACGCTATTCTGGAAAACAGCAAGAAAACGTCCTGCACAAGAACATTATGTATCTCATAGAATTGGATGTCAATGTCTATTTGACTTCAGTCGTAAAATGTTATCGTCACAAATCGATACAAAACTCTCCCCCACAACGACCATTCGATACAGATTCACTGACAAATTAGTAATTCATGTTACCCCTTCTAATTCTTCCTTTTACTTGACTGTAAATACAAGCAGCCCATGTTACAGAAGGTTTTATCTTGCATTGCATTATCTGATGTATTATAGTAATGCAGTATTCCTCTGTATATTACTCAACAGTGTAGTAAACTTATGGGCATTTGAAAATGTCCTTCCTCATTCGTTATTTCGTTTAACTTGGCTAAAAAACAACGCAATGACATTACCAATTACGAGCCCCATGAAGGAAAGGGCTAAGCTAAAAATACGTGAGTAAAACATTTCAGTGAGGAGTCTCCATTAAATAAATCCCAATGACCTCTAATGAGAATATTTACTTGTTAGCTCCAAACGAGAGAGACTATACCTTATATATGCTAACTTAAAAGGAATTGTGTTTTTAAATCAATGATAAAATCTAAAAATTAAAAAAGTATTTTTACGCTCCTGCCTCTGACTAATGATTAGCGGAAATGTTGTAGAGAAACTTAGCTCAAATAACATCTAATCCATCTCTAGAAAGTAATGTACAAGTTTACAGTAAACCTGAGCTCAAACGCATCAAATAAATTATCAAAAATAAAAGGACTAAACAGTCAAATGACTGTGAATTATTATTATACTGAGAGAGAGAGAGAGAGAGAGAGAGAGAGAGAGAGAGAGAGATTGTGTATGTAACAATTTATCAAACAAGATACATTTTGAAGAGCAAATATTCCACAAATAATAAGAGAATAAAAATATGAGAATTTAACAAGAAGTAACTGAACGTGGCTAAGCATTTGGCATTAGTGCCATTTCCACCAGGTATCTCAGGGCCAAATCAAAACTACATATTAAGAAAGTCATTCTTATGTTCAAGAGCATCAGTTTGAGTCAGAGTAATGATCTTTAGAGCAAAATAGAAATATGTAAAAAATGTCAAAATTTCACATATAATAAAGCAAAGAAGTTCCTTTACAACTTCGTATTACTTTTATTCGTCTTCAATATGCATTGTAGAGCAAAAGCTTTTTGTTCTTGGATATCAAAAATATTAAATGATAATGATTAGAAAATACATACGTCGTTTGGGAATCCGTTTTTGTGCTACAAAGTACATGGTAGAAATGCTTTCACTATATATATAGATTGAGTGATACAAACAGCAAAGAAAAAAAGAAATATAGCCAGGTATTATATCTCTGGTAGTTTTCTATGGCTTTTAAGAAGGAAACTCACTTGAATAAGAAAATACATTTTTGGAACAAGAAGCCGTGTTGAGCATACGGATCTCATTACATGTACATTACGACAACATACAAAAAATATTTATTCCAACTTTCATTACTTTTATTTTTTTTTTCAGTAAGACGCTGCATTATATAGGATGACTATGCTAATAAGACAACAAATTCATGAGGACAGATTCCTCATCCAATGCAATTATGATCAAGTTTCCTAATTTCACCCACTCAACCACACACACACACACACACACACTAAGTGCACAAATAGCTACTGAGCGTTTGGCTATCACGAGCAGAACTCCTTACAGGCAGACCATTTGCGTCCATTAAAAGAATCAGTAATGTCGATCTGATGTGAAGAACGGACACACTCATATATCAAAAAGGCACTTGCATAAAACCTGGCCCTTTTGCTAATTACGGGTGATAACTGATAAATGAATTAATGTTAATTAGAACTCACTTATATGGAACCTAAAACCAATACAATAGATTTGATAGAGAAGAGAAGTAAGGATCGAGGATTTCATGACAATATGCGTGAAATGTCTGACTGATATATAGAATACAGTTTCATATTGTTGTACGTTATCACATGGAGTGAATGAATAGTATTGAGTAGCGTCGGGACCAGGTCAAAAATTTGGTTGACACTCGGTAGGACGCTACCTGCCAGGAACTTCATTCACTATGAATTGCTCTCTTCCCTCTCTCTTTTCTCATTTTGAAGACGAGTACCACTAGAGAGAGAGAGAGAGAGAGAGAGAGAGAGAGAGAGAGAGAGAGAGGATTGAGATTTGAGGTTTTCTGCCATCCTGACATTTAAGGTCATTGCCGCCGATGTCGATTATTGTGAATAAATGAAAAAATATATTCAATTAAAACCATAAAGATGTTATTTTAAAAGTTAAATATCTTTCATAAGATCTGCTTCTGAAATAAAGCTAAAAATACCACTAGTTTGGCAAGAATCCCCACCTAGACCTTCAAACAGATTTCCATTTCTTTCACAACTATATGTGGGGCATTCGGTCAACAAATGCCTCACTGTCACAATGGGGGGAGAGAGAGAGAGAGAGAGAGAGAGAGAGAGAGAGAGAGAGAGGGGGGGGATGGATAGATGGAAAATCAGACACCCAAGCAATGTAGGGCTATTAAACTTGTACTCATAAAACTATCACAATAAGAATCACTATGAATTTTTGCTTTAAAACAAGATAATTTCATCTTTCTGATAAAATCTAAGTTGTCTGTAGAAAAGCAAGATTCGCCCTATGCCTTATTAAAGATCAATTAGCACTTCCATGTGCTTTATCTGACTTGGTGCCATCAAATTGACATAAAAGAATGAAATGACTTATGAATGAATCCCTCTCAGAAGATCAGTAAAACCATAAACACAATATTAAAAGAATTTGCATTTCCAAATTCTAAAGAGTTAAACTTTATAACAAACAAATGTTGATTAAACAATTCAGGTTTATTATCCCAGGAGAAAACTTTTAAAGGAGAAAACGTTGAAAGGAGAAAACGTTTAGGTTGTCTAATTATACCCACATAATGTTACCTTGATGACTTTTATTGAGTGATATACATTTGCCATTCATGACAATTAAATACCTTGTCCTATAATTTAATAAACTTCCTTGGCTCATTACTAAAATATAAACAGTAGTGTTCCTGACGCTTGACACAAACACTTGTTCTTTTGTACATGATAGTTACATTTTCTGGCTATCTTCTAGAGCTGTAGGCCTTAAAAGTTAACAATTTCCCTTCGTAATTTACAAAGGTAAAATTAAATTTCACCTCTAGAACTCATAACGTAACGACTTTTCAAGAATTTTCCAGTAATGCGATATATTCTATAATTGTACTGTACAAAAATACAAATATAGGAAATAAATTTCACACGAGAGAGAGAGAGAGAGAGAGAGAGAGAGAGAGAGAGAGAGAGATTTTCCCACAATATGAAGCTGAGCGTGAGAAAGCGATCCAGTCAATATATAAGTGGAAACCCCTCAGTTTATGCGAGTCCTGATACTGAATGCAAGGATTAATGGGGGTTTTCCTTCAATCATCAAGAGGGTTTGAGCACACAAGCTCTAGAGAGGGTCAAAGTCCCCCGGGACAATTTGAAGATCCTTTGCCTACTGCAACAATGGACAAATAAATCCTGCTGTCTCCAATGAGTGTCTCATTACTCTGTCTGATTTTCACTTGATACAATACTCATCGGGGGCCCAGACTGTAATGCCATTTATTACGACGAGTGAAATCAGAGGACAGCTGCCTCACCGCTACTCTTCCGCTCGGGAAAGGGGGTACACTACCACTGGAAGCTTTCAATTCATTTCTCAATTAGGACTGGCTGCTTTCAATTAGGTTTTCAATACCGTCTATATATATACATATATATATATATATATATATATATATAAATATATATATGAGAGAGAGAGAGAGAGAGAGAGAGAGAGAGAGAGAGAGATAGAGAGAGAGAGAGAGAGAGAGAGAGAGGACTGGCAAAATCTAACCCGAGGCCTTTTGCGTCAATAGTCGTAGGAGATGATGATGATAATATACAGTATGAGAGAGAGAGAGAGAGAGAGAGAGAGAGATGATGATGATAATATACAGTATGAGAGAGAGAGAGAGAGAGAGAGAGAGAGAGAGAGAGAGACTATTTTAAACCAATGGACACCTCGTAAATATAAAAACGTCGAGGGTTTCAGCAAGCAAGTTATTACTAAAAGTTGTGAAGCTCCGACACATTTCATACGTTTATAATGACTTATAACAAGTTTCAAATATAGGACAAGTTAGTGTGGAGAAATACGAAGGGATATGGGGAAATTATCTGAGAAGAGACCATTTTCAAGATTGAGTTTGTTACCCGATTAAATCGGGATATCCCTAAGTCTACCTCAAGTCTTTTAATAGTTTATAAATAAATTCACCAACAAAAGATACATCTAAATACAAATGATTATATTAACACTTTGGTTTTCAAAACACTTACTATTTTGAAGCCAGCAAAATTACAATTTTCTAATGGTGAGCCTACGTTAGAGAAATGATCTGGATAAGTCAGTCCTTGTAATAAAGGCAAGACAAAATATGCTCTTAAGTTAGAAGCAAAATTTCAGGGGAAGACCTATGCAAAGATGAAGAGGATACTACAAAACATTCATTTTTATACCCAAAATTAAGACAGTCAATGAAACAAGACATAAGCGTAGGTAGGCTACGTTGCAAAATCCGAGAAGGTTAAAAGCCAAAACCGATGTTATCCCAACTGATATTAAGGTAGAATGGGATTAAAATAAAAGTTAAGGATTTCATTATCAATTTAGTAATGTGCACACAAATTAAGCTTAAGTACGAAAATAAATATAAGCTAAGGAGCTTGGTACCTATCTATAATACGATAGAGTGCCCGCAAACTTATTTTGCGGAGTGAGCACCAAAGATAACACAGCGGTGCACAGTAGGCAGTTATAGGATCCAGGAACCCACCCGGATAGGGAAAGGGATAAGGATCCATTATCCTTTAGAAAGTCCTTAAAATTCTATTGCTTTAATATCAGACAAAGATAAAGCCAAATAGTTCTAGTGATTTGTAAAATAGAGTCATTAAATTGATCTTCGTTACTCTTGTCAAATACTTCGAGGTGTCTAAGTACACTTGGTGGAAGACGAAATTCTCTCTCTCTCTCTCTCCTCTCTCTCTCTCTCTCTCTCTCTCTCTCTCTCTCGTTTCAAATACCTGTTCGCTAAATATTTAAGGCTGTTACACAGCCTAGTCTCCATCTCTGCTTTGACTATAAATTAATCTAATTGTACGTAAATCAAGTCTTTTGAAGGAGTAGAGAGAGAGAGAGAGAGAGAGAGAGAGAGAGAGAAAACACTGGCGTACTGTAAATTACCCTGTGAGTACTTATATAAACGAATTTGGTCAAAAACCACAACAACACTGTGGGGGTCTGGGAGCAATAAAACTCTTAAATGCACATCAAAACTTGCAACCACTCTTTGCAGTTTGGTGCAAAAAGGTACAACTCCTTTTATGCCACGGGAGAATTTTCATCTTTTACAACCTTTGAAAATGCTAAGACGAAAATCTCGGTTCAGTCAAACTGTTTTTAATCTTTTTGAAAATATATTAGTTTCACCATTTTTATTAAATGCTAATTATCATAGATTTTTTTTTTCATTAGCAAAGTGTTCATTGGCTATTTTAATTAAGAGTGTTTGTTTATCGAAGTCACAACACAAGAAATATTTCGTATTGAGAGAGAGAGAGAGAGAGAGAGAGAGACTCTCTTCAGTGAGACGAAACTACTGTACACTTTTGAAACTGTCAACACTCGGGATTGTTATATAATTAAATGACGACCACATGACAGCTTAACATTTCGCCCAGCGCTAAGGCCGGGGAGGACATTCTTCGCAATGGATGCTTGCAGTGAATCGCGTGAAGAGCACTGAAGGCACAATCCATATATATATATATATATATATATAACCTATGAATGAAAATAGCTACTTCAACCCAGACGAGGAGAGAGAGAGAGAGAGAGAGAGAGAGAGAGAGAGAGAGAATGTTAGATTACTCTACCCTAATTGATTTACACTGACAACCTATTAAAGCAAGAACTTAGTTAAGAATATATACAATAACCCAACAAGTTACCAGAACCAGACGTCATAAATATATAAGAGAATTGCTGCATATTGAGCAGCCAACAAATCGTGTTGACACGAGAATAGTTACAGATGGTTTCAAGTTATTGGATCCTAGATATATGTCTACTGTAGGCTCTAGACCAGAGCTTTTGAATACGCGGCCCTAAGGCTATAAAATAAGCTCCCACTAGACATCAGAAAGACTGAATATATTATTAAGGCTTTCAAGAGGAAACTGAAGAATTTGTCCTCTAAGTTCTTCGAAAATGTGGATTAGACAATAAACGAGCAATGTGTGGAGTGTGAAATGCTGGGCGCCTTGGAATGCATAAAATAAAATGACTAAGAAGGTCCTGTACAGAGTAGTGGTCCACAGTGGGATAGGACCAGAAAAGCAGCCATTAAGATAAAATAACTATACATCTAAGGCTTAAAAATATATAGTGAACTAATAATTAAAATGTATATGTTATTTCCGATCGAGACTGCAGGAACTTCTTTCATTTTATGAACGGTAAAATATTTTCGCCTTTGAAAATCTCTGCACTGACTATTTAACCATCAATCGTTGGACTATCACGGCTGACTGATTGATTGACTGAGATTTCTCTAGCATCGTGAGAGTCTCGTAATTGTACATCAGATATAACGAGAACTCGAGGGATAAACACAAGCTTAATATTCCTAAAACAACTTCGTACAATTCTCGATAAATTATCGTTTTCAAACCGTTGCTCTCAAGTCGCAAAAATGAACAGAGCTGATTTTAAGAGCAAGTGTGTATGGCGTTGCATTTTAAATGGTTAAGTTTACATGATTATTTGTATATTGTCCTCAATGATAAAATTATTTAACCAAATAATAGGAAAAGTAGGATATTCGTATATATAGAAAATACGCTATGTAATAATAAGAGCCTTACACCCCTACTCTGAGCGGCCAGTTAAAAGACACCCCCCAACCTCACCCCTATTGTTGAGCAACAATGGGGGGGTGAGGGGGGTGATTAATATAGGTCTTTTAAAAGGTCATTGGTGACATGACTTACACCGAAATTGATATCAATAGTGTAGAGATCTTAACAGACAAAAAGATCAATCTAACAAGGAGGATGTCAAAGATCACTTACTCAATACAGAGACCTAAATTACTGCTCCAGTACAGCCTGGCCATTCTGTCTTTCTGGAGGCAGTAAATGTCTTCTTTGCTGAATAATTAAACTTACTTTGTTTGTTATTATACTCTTATTCTAATTATTCCCAGTAAATGCAAGGGAATTAGTTAAATAAGCAACAATTGCACTAAACGAAAATAGAAGGAAATATCCGAAATAATAAAAGTACTGACGACGTTAGTTGACCTTATCAATGAATAAAAAAGGTTAATGTGAGCATTAGAGAACTAGAGGGGCACCCAGTGAGTGCAGACCTCCGCCGGGGCAGCTTATTCCTTGACCTTTTGCTCGACCTTGAACTTGACCTTTCACCTTATGTATTAATTGGAGTGGATTTTCATACACTGAAATATAAACCAATTTTGAAGTCTCTGTGACAACGATGTCCAAATTTATGGCTGATTACGTGAATTGGACATCTTGCTTGACCGTGACCTGGACCTTTAACCTTGACCTTACAAAATTTAACAATTTCCAGCTTTTGACATAAAAGTTAATCCCTGCAAGTTTCATTACTCTACGATTAAAATTGTGGCCCAGGAAACTGTTCACAAACAAACACACACACAGGGGGGTAAAACATAGCACTCCTCCCAACATCGTTGGCGGAGGTAATAAATTAAATGGAAAATTAAGGTATAATTCTTTAGCCCATTTTCATCAAGCTATTTTGAAAATCAACCCATTAAAATAAACGTAAATTTGAAGTTAACTTTATTTATAAAAAACAGGATCTTTAATTGATTTTTCCAGTTTCAACTGGATGTAGTTATCATCATCATTATTATTATTATTATTATTATTATTATTATTATTATTATTATTATTATTATTAGCCAAGCTACAACCCCAGTTAGAAAAGCAAGATGTTTTAAGCCCAAGGACCCCAATAGGGAAAAATAGCCCAGTGAGGTAAGGAAACAAGGAAATAGATAAATGATGAGAACAAGTTAACAATAAATCATTCTAAAACAGTAACAACGTCAAAACAGATATGTCATATATAAACTATAAAAAGACTAATGTCAGCCTGGTCAACATAAAAACATTTGCTCCAACTTTAAACTTTTGAAGTTCTACTGATTCAACTACCCGATTAAGATCATTCCACAACTTGGTAACAGCTGGAATAAAACTTCTAGAATACTGTGTAGTATTGAGCCTCATGATGGAGAAGGTTCAATTATAGTCACACACACACTTACAATATGGCTTCTGTGACAGCAACACTAATTTAATCATCATCACCAGAGTTTTCATCTAAAGAAGCAGTAGTCTCATCAACCCAATGGACAGCCATGTGTGTGTGCGTGTGTGTGTGTGATCACTGCACATAAAATTTCCCCATGGGGACATCAAACTACTTTTCGTATTTATAAAACGAGTCCTAAATTACTTATGCAATTTAGGGAAAGTAAAAAGTTCAGGCAATGAACATGATACAAATACTAATGTGATTAATGAGGTGTGTATATATGTATATATATATATATTATATATATGTATTATATATATATATATATATACATATATACATATATATTATATATATATACATATATACATATGATATATACATATATACATATATATATATATATATACATATACTCACACATATATATATATATATATATAAGCGTAAAAATCACAGGAAAACGTGATGCTCAGATGCAGAGGAACCACAGGGAAAATGAAAATACGGAATATACACTTAAGTCCTGACTAGTTCAGGACTTAAGTATATATTCCGTATTTTCATTTTCCCTGTGGTTGTTCTGCATATGCATATATATATATATATATATATATACATATTATATATATATATATGTATATTTGTATATATATGTATATATATGTATATATGTATATATGTATATATGTATATATATATATATATATATATATTAAAGACTTATGGTCACCTTGTTTAACAAAATTAATTCTCTTAAATTTCAAGCTCGTTTGTATTATTAAGTTCAATTTCCTTCCTTGGTTTATTTATTTCCCCTATTAAATACACGTGCATTTTAAATACACTTTAGTGTGTATCAAAATATATGGATTTAGTACTTCAATTAACCTAAAATATCAATGTTGATATTATATTATCTAAAGAGTAAAAGTATATTACAAGGAATAAAACTTCCATCGTTCAAACTAAGGCAAACTTGAAACAGTGTTTAGTTCATGAAGAGACCACGAGAGAGAGAGAGAGAGAGAGAGAGAGAGAGAGAATCAGGAATATGATTGTGGGTGTGGGAAAGGGGGGCTGGTAGTGTGGGAAAGGGGGCTGGTAGTGTGGGAGGAAGACTGCCCACTTTGCTGCTCACATGTCAAAAGAATTGATCGTGTAAAACTGTTAAAAAAAAAAAAAAAAAAAAAACTAGGGGGACACTCAGTAGAGCGCAGACCTCCGCTTTGGTAGCTTTATTTCTCAACCTTGACCTTTCACCTTCACATGTATTAATTGGTTTACTCAAATATGAACCGAGTTTTCGTGACAACGATGTCCAAACTTATGGCTGATTACGTGAATTGGACATTTTGCTTGACCTTTGACCTTTCAAAATTTCATCATTTCCAGCTTTTTACATAACAGTTAATCCCTGCAAATTTCATTACTCTACGAGTGAAATTCGGGCCAGGAAGCTGTTCATACACACACACCCACAAACAAACACCACAAACAGTGGTGTTAAACATAAACACCTTCCAATTTCGTTGGCGGAGGTAATAAAAAAAACCGTAACACGAAATTCAATTAGAATATTAGCTAACACTAAGAATATATATAAAAAATACCACCATTCCCACACCCACATGCAAATAAGAGACTATCCTTTCTCACCAAAAATTTCCCACAGAAAAATAATGCATTAAATAATGTGATTACTTGAACATTAAATTGTCTAAATCCTCAAATCTACGCATTGTATATCCCTAAGTATACAACAAGTCTTTTGATGGCAAAAGATACCATCTGAATATAAAGGATTATATTAAAACTTTAGTTTTCATATTACTTACTGTCTATATTTTGACCAGTCTCTTCCTACTCCCTCCTGATACTAAGTGGCTCCAGGACCGATCAGACAGAGCCCAGCACCCTTTTATGATCCTGCTATTTCGGCTGGTTATGTCGAGCAATGTCTGAAAGAACAAATCAAGATGTTAAAAGGACCAAAACGGATTTTTTAATACTTAAATTATCAGTATAACAACGAAATATTATGAAGAAAATAACCTATAACTATGTGTGTTGAAGGTATGATTTTGAATCTCTCTCTCTCCTCTCTCTCTCTCTCTCTCTCTCTCTCTCTCTCTCTCAAGAACTGTTCGCTAATTGCTTGATGTTGTTACCCCACCTACTCCAGATAATCTCTTTATTTCGACTATAAATTGATTTAATTGTAGGCAATGAATTTCTTATAAGGGCGTCAACCACAACTTCAAATCAAACTTGAATAATACTAGAGAGAAAAACTGATTTTTTCTCTCCCAAATCTGTTTTGTCTTCATCTGTTTCTAATTTTTCCTCCTCTTCAGCACTTTACTCTTAATATTTGCATAGGAATTACACGAAAAAAAGGCAACAATTTATCACAAAAGGCAGATAAATGAAAATAAAAAAAGGCGAAACCCATAACAACGCTGGGGTCTGGAACGGAGCGATAGAATTCTGAATGCACATCAAAGCTTGCGACCACTCTTTGTAGTCTGGTGCAAAAAGCTACAACTCCTTTTATTACGAGACACAATCTAACCTCTTTTGCAACCATTGGAAATGCTGAGCTTTTGAAAATATATTAGTTTCACCATTTTTATTAAGTGCTAATTACCATAGATTTCATTATATTAAGGTGTCCATTGGGTACTTTAATTAATAGAGTTTGTTTATCGAAGTCACAAGAAATATTTCGATTTTGAGAGAGAGGAGAGAGAGAGAGAGAGAGAGAGAGAGAGAGAGTGAGAGAGAGAGAGAGAGAGAACTATTTCGTTTTTGAGAGAAATATTTATTTTTGAGAGAGAGAGAGAGAGAGAGAGAGAGAGAGAGAGAGAGAAGGGGAGAGGTCTCTTCAGTGAGACGAAACTACTGTACACTTTCGAAACGACAGAACACTCGGGATTGTTATAGAATTAAATGACAGCTTAACATTTCGCCCAGCGCTAAGGCCGGGGGAGGACATTCTTCGCAATGGATGCTTACAGTGAACAGCGTGAAGAACAGTGAAGGCACAATCCTATATATATATATATTATATATATATATATATATATACATATATATATATATATATATATGTATATATATATATATATATGTATATATATATATATATATATATGTATATATATATATATATACTAGAAATATATGTATACTATATATATTTATATATACATAAATATATATATATATATATATATATATTATTATTACTATCCAAGCTACAACCCTAGTTGGAAAAGCAAGATGATATAAGCCCAGGAGCTCCAATAGGGAAAAATAGCCCAGTGTGGAAAGGAAATAAGGAAATAAATAAATGAAGAGAACAAATTAACATAAATCATTCTAAAATAGGTAACAACGTCAAAACAGACATGTCATATATAAACTATTAACAACATCAAAAACAACATCAACATATATATATTTATATATACACAGTATATATACAGTATATATATATATGTATACATATAATATACATTATATATATATATATATATACATTATATATATATATATATATATATATAGTTATAGTAAAGCCTAAGAATGAAAATAGCTACTTCAACCCAGAAAAGGAGAGAGAGAGAGAGAGAGAGAGAGAGAGAGAGAAAGAGAGAGAGAGAGTTCACATTCTAAATTCCTCTATTGACTCTCTGAAATGGTAAAAACTGGCGAATGACTCATAACTAATTTCATTGTTTTCAATAATATCTTTATAAAGTAATTACAACTTTGATACCTCGAATTGTAGCCTTATGTAATATCAGCAAATATATTAATCATATATGTATAATAGCATTACGTATGAGATGTTAAAAAAAAACATAAGATCACTTATATTACAAAAGTTTATTATATGTATTTCTTTTCCTACATAAACACTTGAAAATAAAATCATAAACTTTGGGAACTTTTAACCAACCATTATTTAAGAAAAAAAAAACTGCAGCTTGCACCATATCACTATAGTTCATTCTAAGATTCAATTAACATTAATAGTTGCTTAATTGAACAACTTGAATATGATAAAGTATCATATTAAATTAATGAAAGACGCATCCTTGTTTAGAGAGAGAGAGAGAGAGAGAGAGAGAGAGAGAGAGAATTCACTGGTTTAATCTAGCAGGAGAGAGAGAGAGAGAGAGAGAGAGAGAGAGAGAATTCACTGGTTTGATCTAGCAAGAGAGAGAGAGAGAGAGAGAGAGAGAGAGAATTCACTGGTTTGATCTAGCAGGAGAAAGAGAGAGAGAGAGAGAGAGAGAGAGAGAGAGAATTCACTGGTTTGATCTAGCAGGAGAGAGAGAGAGAGAGAGAGAGAGAGAGAGAGAGAGAATACCCTAATTGATTTACACTGTCAACTTATTAAAGCAAGAACTTAGTTTAGAATATATACAATAACCAATCAAGTTATCAGAACCGGACGTCCAAAATATCTAAGAGAATTGCTACATATTGAGCAGCCAACAAACCGTGTTGACACGAGAATAGTTACAGATAATCTCAAACTATTGGAACCTAGATATATATCTACTATAGGCTCTAGAGCTTTAAAATATGCGGCCACAAGACTATACAATAAGCTCCCCCTAGGTATCAGAAAGACTGAATATATTATTAAGGGCTTTCAAGAGGAAACTGAAGACTTTCTTGTTCTCTAAGCACTTCGATAAATTGGATTAGACAATAAACGAGCAATATGTGGTGTGAAATGCTGAATGCCTTGGAATGCATTAAATAAAATGATTTAAGAAGGTTCTGTACAGAGTAGTGGGTCCACAGTGGGATAGGACCAGAAAAGCAGCCATTACGATAAAATAACTATACATCCAAGGCTTAAAAATATATAGTGAATTAATAATTAGAATGTATAATATGTTATTTCAGATCGAGACTGCTGGAACATCTTTCATTGTATGAACGGTAACAATATA
>NW_027171685.1:127500-137500 GCF_036898095.1 Palaemon carinicauda
AATTCAACCACAAATCCTATGGTGATTGAACCGCAAATTCTGGGAATTGAACCACAAACTCTGGGAATTTAAACACAAATCCTATGGTGATTGAACCACAAATTCTGGGAATTTAACCACAAACTCTGGGAATTCAACCACAAATCCTGGGAATTGAACCACAAATTCTGGGAATTGAACCACAAATTCTGGGAATTTAACCACAAACTCTGGGAATTTAACCACAAATCCTGGGAATTGAACCACAAATTCTGGGAATCGAACCACAAATTCTGGGAATTTAACCATAAACTCTGGGAATTTAAACACAAATCCTATGGTGATTGAACCGCAAATTCTGGGAATTGAACCACAAACTCTGGGAATTTAAACACAAATCCTATGGTGATTGAACCACAAATTCTGGGAATTTAACCATAAACTCTGGGAATTTAACCACAAATCCTGGGAATTGAACCACAAATTCTAGGGATTTAACCACAAATCCTGGGAATTTAACCACAAATCCTATGGTGATTGAACCACAAATTCTGGGAATTTAACCACAAACTCTGGGAATTCAACCACAAATCCTGGGAATTTAACCACAAATCCTATGGTGATTGAACCACAAATTCTGGGAATTTAACCACAAACTCTGGGAATTCAACCACAAATCCTGGGAATTTAACCACAAATCCTATGGTGATTGAACCACAAATTCTGGGAATTTAACCACAAACTCTGGGAATTCAACCACAAATCCTGGGAATTGAACCACAAATTCTGGGAATTTAACCACAAACTCTGGGAATTTAACCACAAATCCTGGGAATTTAACCACAAATTCTGGGAATTTAACCACAAACTCTGGGAATTTAACCACAAATCCTATGGTGATTGAACCACAAATTCTAAGAATTTAACCACAAATTCTGGGAATTTAACCACAAATCCTGGGAATTTAACCACAAATCCTATGGTGATTGAACCACAAATTCTAGGGATTTAACCACAAATCCTATGGTGATTGAACCACAAAATCTAAGAATTTAACCACAAAGTCTGGGAATTTAACCACAAATTCTGGGAATTTAACCACAAATCCTGGGAATTTAACCACAAATCCTATGGTGATTGAACCACAAATTCTAGGGATTTAACCACAAATCCTATGGTGATTGAACCACAAATTCTGGGAATTTAACCACAAATCCTGGGAATTTAACCACAAATCCTATGGTGATTGAACCACAAATTCTAGGGATTTTAACCACAAATTCTAGGGATTTTAACCACAAATTCTAGGGATTTTAACCACAAATTATGGGAATTAAACCACAAATCCTATAGTGATTGAACCACAAATCCTGGGAATTTAACCACAAATCCTATGGTGATTGAACCACAAATTCTGGGAATTTAACCACAAACTCTGGGAATTCAACCACAAATCCTGGGTGATTTAACAAAAATCTTGAAGATTTAACCATGACCTCTGGGAGATCTAACAACAAATTCAAGGGGATTTAATTCTCTAATTGAGGGGGATTTCACACCGAAACCTGGGGTAAAACTATTAACACGTTAAAATAACATTGCAAAAAACCCTTCTTTAGCACCAAAAAATTTAACAGGATAACAATGATGTCTTTTCGAAGGAAAGACGTTGTAAAAACAGTTAAAATTGCCTGTCTGAGAACACTGGTTAACGATCAGTTGTTTCTCCAAAGAAGATGAATGATTTTACGATGGATATAAAATATAGCAGAGATTTGGTGATTTTCAAATAACCGATATAAAGCCATAAATAGGCCTAAATGTTAAAAACTTCCTCTAAATGAATAATTATATTAATGAATGATAATCATAACTATAAATGCATTTCATAGTCTGTCGGTGTCATAAAATGGCTTACGATGTTTCACTGACTTTACACAGACATATACTGTAATAATACTTTCAGAGGGGGGGATACCTTAACGTGGTGAAAGGCTTTGCTTATCATGATCAGCAAAGCTGTACTAGTCAGGGACACCCATACTAGGTTGGTTTGCTCTGAGCGAAGACAAAAATCTCCTACCATTAATGAGCACTGGCCAGCATGATGATGAAAACTGGCCAGACACCAGACATGAATAAAGACATGTCTGAAGCCTTTGTCCTGCACTGGACTAGAAAAGGCTACATTATATATATATATATATATATATATATATATACACAATATATAAAATGCAGCCATTTCTAGTCCACGGCCGGACAAAGGCTTCAGACATGTTTTTAATTATGTCTAGGGTTGGGCCAATTTACATCATATTTTTTTAAATTTTAATCAAACCAACGTCTTATTAATAACAAATAAAATGTCTACAATTTTCTATAGATTTCATAATTAAAATCCTACCAATTAATATATACGTAAGTTCAAAATCAATTTCTAAATCTACCACTCAACTGACCTTCGATCTTCACTCCTTCAAGTCTCGTAGGGAAATGCTCTGAAAACCAGGAAATTTCCATCAGCCAATCATAGGGCTTCAACAGAAGCCCTTTGTAAGCCAGTCTCTCATTGGTTTAAAGTTTCGTTCTTTGGCTGAGATGCTTAGTAGCTGTCCTCCTATTGGCTGGAGTCTTACAGTCAATTTTGACTTCAAAGGGTATTTTTAAAACGAAATTATTTAATGGCTAGTGACATATTCAATAATGAATGAGATAAATTAATGCTAAATTTATGTAAATTAATATGCCAAATTTGAAATTGGATAAAAGCAAAATTTAAAATCATAATAAACCATAGAATTGAAGAACTGAAAGGCTTTCTTGGCAAACAAGCAAACAAGATGGTTTGGTTCTTCCAAAGACAGATTCTGTATTTTGGATACAGAAAGTCATTGACTGTAATCAATCTATGTAATAACTTCAGTATTTTTGAGCCAATGAATTTAAAGGATGTACCAGAATTATTATGCTTTATAGTACAGTTTTGCTGGTCATGGGGATACACAAACTTATTCACAACGTTAAGGGATCTTTCCTCAAAAAGGACATGTATATATATATATACATATATATATATATATATATATACATATATATATATATATATATATGTGTGTGTGTGTGTGTGTGTATTATATATTTATATATATATATATATATGTATTATATATTTATGTTTATATATATATATACACACATATATATATATGTATATATATACATACACACACACACACATATATATATATATATATATATGTATGTATGAATGTATATATATATATATATATATATCTATATATATATACCGTATGAAAAGACTGAATAGCTAATAAAAAACGTTTGAATAACTACTAGTAAATATATGAATCATACCAGATTGCTATATAGTTACCCAAAGTATTATACTGATATATATCATGATATCAATAATGAATATATATACTCTCTCTCTCTCTCTCTCTCTCTCTCTCTCTCTCTATATATATATATATATATATATACATATATATAACATAATGGGTAAGGGAAATCCTAAGTCTCTCTCTCTCTCTCTCTCTCTCTCTCTCTCTCTCTCTCAGAATCACCAAACGAAAATCACAGATGAAGTAAGCTGTGTCTTCAGTTAAGATTCACAGAACAAAAGTGAGAAGCCAACAGGATCGAAAGACATCTGTGAATTTAAACTATAGTAGCACAAAGCACTGGGACCTAGGAGACCAATCAGCGCTCACGTGCAACAGGGGGAAAGCCCTGCACCTGCAATGCAACAACAACAACATTCAGACAAACTGAACAACAGATCCCAAGTGGAGGAGGAATAGAAGATGATGGAAATCGGCGCTAAGATGCAACTCTGGCAAAGTCTACAATTGCAATACGACGCTGAAAGAAAGAGAGAGAGAGAGAGAGAGAGAGAGAGAGAGAGAGAGAATATTTGATATCATTCGAATGATCAGTGTTGGTGGCCTTCATAGGCCTATTTGAAATACTGAAGTTGCTAATTACTTTGACACTACTGTATACTGCTCTAATAATATCAAGTTCTCTTGCTTGAGGATAAACTCGGGCACACTATTCTATCCAATTTCTCTTCCTCTTGTTTTGTTAAAGTTTTCATAGCTTATATGAGAGATATTTGTTTTAATGTTGTTAATCTTCTTAAAATAATATATTTTTCCTTGTTTCCTTTCCTCACTAGGCTATTTTCCCTGTTGGAGCACCTGGGTTTATAGCATCCTGCTTTTCCAACTAGGGTTGTAGCTTAGCAAGCAATAATAATAATAATAATAATAATAATAATAATAATAATAATAATAATAATAATAATAATAAATGCAATTGGTGTTTAGCTTTACTATTTATATCTTATGTTAAAACATTAGTCACTTTTTACATGAAATTTTATCTATATAAAATCAAATTCAAGATAAAATGCAAGTCAGTTGATGTATAGAGGAGTTGCTGGTGTCTATAGTGGAAAATATAGGGCTTATTATTATTATTATTATTATTATTATTATTATTATTATTATCATTATTATTCTTATTATTATTATTACAAGCCATGCTATAACCCTAGTTGGAAAAGTAAGATGCTATAAGCCCAAGGACTCCAACAGGGGAAATAGCCCAGTGAGGAAAGGAAACAAGGCAATGAATAAACTACAAGTAAAGAATAAATAATCACAATATAATATTTCAAGATTACATTAGACCTTCACATATAAACTATAAAAACCTAAAAAAAAGAGGAAGTGAAATAAGATAGAACAGCATGCTAGAGTGTACCCTCAAGCAAGAGAACTCTAATCCAAGACAGTGGAAGACCATGGTACAGAGGCTATGGCATTACCTAAGACTAGAGAACAATTGTTTGATTTTGGAGTGTCCTCCTCCTAGAAGAGCTGCTAACTACTTTGAGCAAGACCATCACGTAGACTACAATTTCACAACTGAAACTGAGTTAATTATTGGGAAAGTCAAGTAGATTAACTAGTTATGCAATGATCACCTGTATGTGACCTGGATTTAAGTTGCCTGATGACTTAATCACCTGTAAGTGACCTGGATATAGAGCTTGTTGACTTTGAAGACATTTCATGAACGTTTGTATTTACTCATGAAATTGTAATGAAATATTAAAAATGAAATTACTCTCTTCATCTGCTTTGTAAAGACTTAACATTTCCTACCTCCTTATCAAGAAGAATGAACGAATAGAATATAAATTGAGTAGTGTGTGTGTGAGGGGGGGGGGTGTTACTGGCACCACCATCCTACCACCCCCCCCCCCCTTCCTTACCAACACCCCAATGGCAGATGATTGACAGCTCTTGGACAAATCGTGGGAAGGTGTGAGACAATAATATTCCCCCGAGAGAACTTCGAGAAGAAAGAACACAGAGAAATGCAGATTGGGACCAATGGTAAAATTATGAAAAAAGATTATCTTAATCAGTAATCACTTGTTAAAGACATATCTGTCGAAACACAGCTGTAGTAACAGAATATATTAAAAAAACAATGAAGTTTCTGTAACCACAGGCTTACACCTGAAAATCTGAGAAAATACAAGAATTCCTATAGGAAACACATTGATGCCACTGATACAGGCACGACACACACACACACACACACACACATAAAAACCAACTCAAAAATTAGGTATATAACCCAATACTTATAACACCATTTTCAGTATAAGGGTCAAACAAAAGATAGTTGAATGACGCTAAGAAGTGTTTTGAATATTAATACATACAATGAAACACTCATTCCCCAACCTTTTGCTTAACCTTGACCTATCAATTTAATATGTATTAATTGGCGTGGATTTTCATACACTCAAATATGAACCAAGTTTGAAATCTGTGACAACGATGTCCAAACTTATGGCTGATTACGTGAATGGGACATTTCATTTGACCATGACCTTGACCTTAGAAAATTGTCATTTCTAGCTTTTTGCATAAAAGTTAATCCCTGCAAGTTTCATTACTCTACGATCAAAATTATGGCCAGGAAGCTGTTCACAAACAAACCCACAGAAAGGGTGTAAAACTTAAGCTTCCAACTTCGTTGGCGGAGGTAATAAATGTGTAAAAAGGCAAACGAATATTCTGGAGAAATGCATAAAAGGACACAGAAGGAATAACAAAACTGAATCAGTAGTATACCCGCTGACCCAGATGAATGTGACGGAAGTCGAGAGTAAAGTAGATGGTGTCAGAGAATCCCGGGAAATGAAATCAGAAAAAGTGACAGGGCTGGACTGGCCATTAGGCACGTGTCTAATTAGGGCATCAAGAGATGGGCCACCATACATTTATCATTCATGCGTTGTTAGGCGAACTTAGATTTGCAGACAGAACGAGGCAAAATCTATTTGCTGACAAAGGGAATAAAAGCGGTTGGAAACTCATGAATAAAACAAGTGTTCACATTAGCACCACTTCGTACCACTTCATGTGTTGACGCTGTTAATTAAAATGCCACATTTGACTCCACTCACAGCTTGTTCTAGCAAGCCAGTTGAAACGTAGTTGCTTCCTATACTGTTAAGGTGAGCTATATTACTACCCAGTGCGTCCTGCTACTATTATACTATAGTGTTCTGGCCCAAGGCATGAGGTCCTTTCATGGATTATTGGTCTTCCGTAGTTCTCTATTCATGGTCACCTCTTTTAGATCTTGGTACCTTCTCCCTCCTTCCCTCCCTCCCGTCAGGTCTTGCGGTCTCTCAAACTTATTTTCAACACCCTCCTCCTCCTCCTCCATATCCACATTTCGAATGCTTGGCAGAGGCTTCTTGTCTGTTGCTTTTATAGTCCAGGTTTTCAGAACTGTATAATGCTATACCCCATGTGAAACATTTTACAAATCCTTTCTTCAGTTCCAGTTTAAGTTTTCCCGTCATTATTATTATTATTATTATTATTATTATTATTATTATTATTATTATTATTATTATTATTATTATATCCAATTAACCCAGAGCCATGAAACCTATTGCACAGAGAAGGGGAGCAAGATACACATTCATTGTTTAAAGATGGAACAGCAATAGCTATAACTTATGTTTTTACTTCTCCTGAACTAAATGTAGTAATTATTGAAAAACATTGAAATCATAAGACAAAAATCTAAACTAGATGTGCAACAAATCTAAAATATCAACGAATCTATGTGTTTTCTTTTAGTCGAATCAAACGCTGAACTGCCATACTATTCCTTTGAACACAAAACAAATCAGTTACAAAATATATAGCAAACTTATATCTGAACTGAAGGATTCATTTCTACAAAAGGTGTCAAAGAGAATGGTAAATTAACCCTAATATGGTATCTATCAATCTTGGCATTGGTGTGTTTTAGGTTTGGTTTCGGTTTGGTTTGGTTTGGTTTGAGTTTGGGTTGGTTTTAGTTTAGTGGTTTGGTTTTGGTTTTAGTTTGGTGGTTTGGTTTTGGTTTTGTTTTAGTTTGGTAGTTTGGTTTGGTTTGGGTTTGGGTTTGGCTTGGTTTTAGTTTAGTGGTTTGGTTTTGGTTTTAGTTTGGTGGTTTGGTTTTGGTTTTGTTTTAGATTGGTGGTTTGGTTTGGTTTGATTTTAGTTATGGTTTTGGATTATTTTTATATTGGTGGTTGAGTTTGGTTTAATTTGGTGGTTTGGTTTGGTTTGGTTTGGATTTGGGTCAGGTTTTGGTTTTGGTTTGGTTTTAGTTTGGTGGTTTGGTTAAGTTTTGATTGGGTTTGGGATCGGTTTTGGTTTGGTGGTTTGGTTTGGTTTTTTTGGTTTTAGTTTGGCTTGGTTTGGTTTAGTTTAGGGCTTTGTTTAGTTTTGGTTGTGTTATGGTTTTTGTTTGGTTTTGGTTTGGCTTGTTTCAGTTAGGTTTGTTTTGGTTTGGCATGGGTTTGGTTTTAGGTTTGGTTTGGTTTTCGTTTAGGTTTGGTTTTTGGTTTGGTTTGGTTTAGTTTGGGTTATGGTGGGTTGGGTTGTCTCGGGTTTAGTTTGGTTTTCATTTTGGTTTTGGTTTTATTAATTGGTTTTAGTTTGGCTTTGATTTCTGTTTGGTTTTAAGTTTGGACTGGATTGGTTTGATTTAGGTGTTTTTTTTTTTTGGTTTGCTTTGGTTTTGGTTGTACTGTGGGGTTGGTTTGGTATGGTTTGATTTGATTTGGTTCAGTTTGGGTTTTTTGTTTGGTTTGGAACCAACAATGGAAATGAACACCTTAAGAAAGGCAACAAGCTAAAAATGGAAGCTTCAAAACAAAACTTTATTACCACACTAAATTAGAATTTCTATTGTCATATGATATATTGCATTCATATATCTAGTTGGCCACGTGGTCACTTTTTAGTATTCCTCCTAACAAAATTCCCGATAATTATAACTATAAACAAGTTTCCAACTCCATCTATTGGCCTCTGAGAGAAGCTTGGCTGTTCTGGTTAACTGCAGGGGAGGAAGGGTGTTAGAAAATTGTCATATTTGCAATTTTCTCGGCAGTTATAGTTTCAAATAAATTTCAGTATTTGCATTTAGAGTTAATTTCCTAAACTGTTCTGCTGAATACTTATATAAAGGCTAATATGATTAAACTAACGACATTTTAAGTAAGGCTGACTTTATTTTTCCCCTAAACTAATAATGCATTGGCCCATCATAAGCGAAATGAAGACCCTGATTACCAACAGAATACGATGCAATATAAAAATGATAATATATAAGTGGCTTGTATGATTATGTATCACGAATCCTAAATTATATTCTTTATATGAATTCTATTAATTGGTGTTGATAAATGAGCTCAATTTATCATATTTTCTGTGATTAATCGTCTTTTGAGGTTTCATAGGTTGGTACTCCTGACTCCTCCAAGGACACTAAAATAAGGTGTTGGGATGACGTCATCGTAAGTTTTGAGCAGACCAAATAGGAAAAGAAGGATTTCATACGTTTAATTAATGGATTAAACTTTGTCTTAACGTATTATTTTAAATGTTTACAGTTAAAACGTTTTCATTACATCAATAAATATCTATACAATTAGTAAATAATATCTAAAATGGTACTCAGTGTACAAGACTTTCTACAAATTCGAACTATTTTCGTCAGTGTCGTACGAACTATTTCAAGTTTCGGTTGGTAATATCTTCAAGGATTTCCCAAAGTTGTACACAGGCACGGAATGGACAAATAGCTCAATTTCTTAATTAGAATTAGAAAGTAACTAGAATTTAATTCATTTTTCAATTCCTCATCAGTGTCTCACATGAGGCTTCGTCAATTTACTTAATAAGAAACTAATAAAAACATTGAAGATTGTAGCTTTATTTTTATAAAAATAATAATAATAATAATAATAATAATAATAATAATAATAATAATAATAATAATAATAATAATAATAACCTTAAGCACTACACTAATTCTCCTTCATTACGTAAAAAAACCTAGATGTACTATCAAATACCAGAGATATTTGTAAGACAAAAGATATATCAATATTAAGAGTTTAGCAAAAATCTATATCTGTAAACATCATCATCTTGTTTCTATGAATAATTTTGAAATGTACCAGAGGTTTTAATTCTTTGTCTGGGGTGGTGTGTTAATATAAGGGTTAATATATTGTTTAATATTATCATCATCAGTATTATAGGTTAAGGCAGACAGTTCATTGTGTAATTTAACTCTTACAATGATCTACTGTTTAAGATTCATAAAATGTATCAGAAGTTTGAAATAATGGGTTTTGGATAATACGTTTTACTCTCATATATATATATATATATATATGTGTGTGTGTGTATTTATATATATATATATATGTGTGTGTGTATATATATATATATATGTGTGTGTGTGTATATATATATATATATATACATATACATATATATATATGTATATATATATATATGTATATATATATATATATATATGCTTTTCTGACCAGGGATAACTTTACGTATTGGAATGTTTTGTGTATCGACTTGATCAGCAAAGCTGTGCT
>NW_027171685.1:142500-146330 GCF_036898095.1 Palaemon carinicauda
TAAAACCAACCGACAAATGACGAAGATTGAGCTGCTGCTTAATTCGATCCAGCATCCCAAACAGTACCCTCCACCAAAAGCTTCTCGCTGAGGTCCTCTTCAAACGGTCTATTAAATTTCTTATTCCTGATCTAGATATTAATCTTTTGCACCGTCGTTCAGTTAGTTAATTGGGTATGTTGCTTAAGATTTCTCATAAATCTGACCAACCATTGCATTCAGATCTTCCTAAACAGTGCCATCCTGTTCGTAATACTAGGCATGCAGTTTATTGTAATAGTCAAGCCTTCTCCATCATGAGGTTCAATACTATACAGTATTCTAAAAGTTTTATTCCAGCTGTGACCAAGTTGTGGAATGATCTTCCTAATTGAGTAGTTGAATGGGTAGAACTTCAAAAGTTCAAACTTACAGATAATGTTATGATGAACAGACGGATATGTCTTTTTATAGTTTATATATGAAATATGTTTTAATGTTTCTGTTTTTAAATTATTTTATTTTGACTGTTCAATATTTCTCATAGTTTATCATTTTCTTTATTTCCTTTCCTCACTGAGCTATTTTTTCCTGTTGGAGCCCTTGGGCTTATAGCATCTTGCTTTTCCAACTAGGGTTTGTAGCCAGTAATAATAATAATAATAATAATAATAATAATAATAATAATAACAGTAATAATAATAATAATAATAATAATAATAATAATAATAATGAGCAGTATTGTTACCCCGGAAAAAACAAACAGCCAAAAAACTTTAGGCCCAAGAGAGCATTACCATCTGTCAAGTCGATAAGACTACCACAGCAATCTAGATGTAATCCTTTCCCATAACAGCAAGTTTCACCTGCTCACCCCCTAACCCTACAGACTACACGAAGAGGAGTGATGATAAAAGCATCCAAGCTGGGAACACTGCAAGCAATACGATCCATCTGCTTCCCATCACCGTAACCACGGTCTTGGTTACCTCTTTGGTAACGTTAAGACTCGTAAAAATGGAAAAACCACTTTGTACCTCCTTTCTCTCCAACTGAACGACGGGAACCAATGGGTTCTTTTGGGGTGCATACCTTCTTCCCTTCCGTCACCTTCATCCTTTTCATTTGACCTATAGAGGCTGAGGTGCCTCTTAAAACAAGGAAAAAAGAAAGAAAGTTGAATTGCCAATAAACAAAAGTGTGTGATTATCCTTATCCCACATCCCAAACCACCAACAAATAAAAGTCGCAGATTATCCCATATCCTAAATCACCTACTACAAACCTAAACATAATCTAAACAAACACCTACGGGCTGCAAGTGTGCAAGAGCCCGTGCAAGAGCCCGTGCAAGGCCGTAAGGGCCATGAAATCTGCAACAGCAAATCAGCCAGTGCCCTGCCCCTACCTATCAGCTCACCAGAAGAATCAACATGTTCCTTACCCCTTACATACTGAATAATCATAGTATGCAGTCATTTGCCGATTTCCTTATACGAGGCTCTTAGAAATACGGGACATTACATCCATGGACGTAGAATACTCTCAACGTGACCACAGCCCTTATGAGGAATTGTGTTTACAATGACCATAATACATACCCACTTAGTGTTCCATACATTTCTCGAGATTTGTACCAAACGGACCCCTTTCACCTCGCACAGGAGCCAATCATACATCCAGAAGGAAAGGGATCACTATGGGAACCCTATTTGGAATTCGTTTTGTAAACTTTTATATAGGCATTGTTGAAGAGCAGGTTTTATTAAGGATTAACAACGCAGATATTTACGTCAGGTACTGAATGTTGATAATACCTTTAGGGTTGTGGTGTCCTATTGGAAATATCCCTGTCTGGTAATTGCCACACTGGGGTTCGAGTCCTACTGAAACTTCTTAGTTCCTTTGGCCGCTGCAACCTCACCATCCTTATGCGCTAAGGATGGGGGCGGTTTGGGAGAGTCAACAGGTCTATCTGCTGAGTCAACAACAGTCATTGCCTGTCCCTCCCTGGTCATAGCTTGGGTGGAAAGGGGGGCCTGGTATATATGTACAGTCTCCAGGATATTGTCCTACTTGCTCGGGCTATGTCACTGTCCCTTGCCTCTGCCATTCACGAGTGGCATTTAAACCTCTTAAATCTTCAACCCTTGAAGACGTCAAGTAACTCCTATGTTTAAGTGGTGCCAGTCTCTCCGTTTCACCTCCGAAAGAAGGCTACATGGACGCCTTTCCTTCATCAGTGACTTTGTAAGAATCCTTAACAACAGATTTAATCTCAGTCTTTGCTTTAAAGGTGAGAGCGAGTACACAGCCAGGTAACTGTATAAAGCGACAGCTGTAAAGGCTTACATCAAGGGGGCCTAATGGCATTGCTCACCGTAGAAGGCCACCCGTGACGATGATAATCGAATGGTTTTGCATAATCTAAAACAATCAAGGAATGTTGATGTCTCCTTCACAGAGACTGTCTCTCCTAACTGAAACTTCCCTTAAAACTATCCTGATTCATAATGACAGAGCAATGAAACAAGGTAAAAGTTTGATCTCTCTCTCTCTCTCTCTCTCTCTCTCTCTCTCTCCTCTCTCTCTCTCTGTCCAGATCAATTCCAGAAGTTGCATACCAAACTTTCAACTGGGCTTCCCAAGGCACTAGAAGTATTGGAGGACCCAGGCATACATGGCTGAGGACTATGAAGTGTGAAGTAGGATACGATAAATGGAGAAGTATTGATTGAAAAGCTCAAGATAGAGATGACTGGCGAAATCTAACCGAGGCCCTTTTCGTCAATAGGCGTAGATGATAATGATAATGAGAGTTTGGTATGCAACTTTTGGAATATCGATCTCATAATTAGGGAGAGAGAGAGGGAGAGAGAGAGAGAGAGAGAGAGAGAGGAGAGAGAGAGGGATATGATCTCATAATTACAGAGAGAGAGAGGGGGGATATGATCGCATAATGAGAGAGAGAGAGAGAGAGAGAGAGAGAGAGAGAGAGAGGGTGGGGGGGAATATGATCTCATAATTACAGAGATCATATCGCCCCCCTCTCTCTCTCCCTCTCTCTCTCTCTCTCTCTCTTCTCTCTATATATACTATATATATATATAGTATATATATAGTATATATATATATTATATATAATTATGAGATCATATCCCCTCTCTCTCTCTCTCTCTCTCTCTCTCTCTCTCAGATAATAATTTGTAAGTGCAAAATAACTATAATAAAACTAATCAGACTTTTTTATTACTTTTTTAATTGATTTTAAGAAAAAAATAAATAGAATGAAAGTATTATAGAGTTTCCTCGGGTTTAACTGATGAGCTATTCAATACAGAAACGCACTGACTCATACTTACACTGCATTTATTTCTGACGAGAGAGAGAGAGAGAGAGAGAGAGAGAGAGAGAGAGAGAGTATGTTGTTTTCCCCTAATGAAATCAGCAAGCAGCTGAGTGCTTCGGTGAGTTCTATGATTGAAACATTTATGGTTGTGAGCGAAAGATTGTGAGAAATATCGTACTGTTCAATTCGCATTTCCCGTTGTGATAAGACTTTCCCATTTATTTTCGTCTCCTTCAGAAATTTACAGCAAATGACAGCAAATGCTCACGAAGGTACTGTAGACCCACCGAGGAAGATTTGCAATCCACACCTGCAAATTTTCTTAGGTCGTCAACCCATCGTCTTCTCTCCCCTTCCCCGGCTTCTTTTGCAATCTTTAGGAATCCATTCTGTTATTCTTAATGCCCATCTATTATATGTCCTTCTCAACATATGTCCTTCCCACGTCCATTTCCTTTTCTTACATGTTGTTAGATTATCCTCTACATTAGTTATGTTTGCT
>NW_027171686.1:0-2500 GCF_036898095.1 Palaemon carinicauda
AGAGAGAGAGAGAGAGAGAGAGAGAGAGAGAGAGAGAGAGAGAGAGAAGGAAGAGGAGAATTCAACACCAGACCAAAGAAAGCCTGTTGCTGTTTTGCTGGATAACCGGGGGACGTCAGTGACAGGATACTCTCTTTCTATCCTGCCTGTCTCGGAACCCCAAACCGAGAGGTAGTCCTGATTCGGAAGACACCCAAGAGGAAGGATCCTCAACGGAGTCAATTTCTTAGGGCTTGACCCGAACCAGGACTCTCGGAAAACCCGAGTCTCTTTACTTTAGGTTATCCAGGACGATACAGAAATCACTGCCATTACTCATCGGAAAATATTCTCCATTTAAGAAGACTCAAACATTTTATGCAAAGTTTATAGATTTGTTGATAAATTCATAATTTTTATGGAGGTTAATAATCAAGAATTTAGTTACTTTCAGTACTAATTATCATTACAGCTATTTATGAATTTTAGATATCTTTTTATTAAATAAATTAGTAATATGATGGGCAAGGAGAGGCGCCCGATGAGATACTAGTGCTAAAGTGTTATTTGGTACTGTGATAGAAAGATAGTACTACATTGGATCCCTCTCTTGTTAAAGCTCCTTTTTCCTTTGCCTAATTTTCGAGTCCACACAATATTAATTTTTCCATTAACTTTTAAAGGCCAAGACTGAATAACAATATTTTTATTCAAATTTGATTTGAAATAAAATAGTTTATTTCTAAAATCATTGATTAAAGATGTAGTGTTAATTTACTGTTGATAAGATGAAGAGGATATAAATAGATGGACAGTTGACTCGAGCGGCCGACCCTTCTCTACAATGGGAATGATGAGGTTGAAAGAACCAGATAGTGTCTTGAGTAGCTAAACCCATCTATAGTCTATGATTTGCAATGAGAGCTTAGCTGTTCGGAACCTCGTTTTCAATTATGGCTGAACAATAGCTTATTCGGAGGCAACGGGATCCCTGGTGTGTTGCAAGAAGTCTAAAACGGTTAAAGCATATTATTTACAAGAACAATATCATGTCAACCTTTAAGGGGTCGGAAATTTAGTCTCAACACTGTCACTTTGATGTGCTTTAAACATAAAAGACTTTCCACCTTCAACTTCAATATTCCTTATTTGTTAGGCCTATAAATATTTCCATTACTTAACTTGAATATCCGACCTAGAATATTCATCGAACAGTCATAGATAATTTCCAAGATTTCACTATAACTGTTGTTTGTTGGTAAATATGATAGTCTAAGTTCAAACATAATTCATAGACCATGTTTGATACAATTCTTTGGACACTTCCATTTTACAGAATGTAAAGTATGAAGTATATGATGAATGGGGAAGCATTAATTCAAAAGCTCAAGATAGAGACGACTGGCGAAATGTAACCGGAGCTCTTTGCGTCAATAAGCGTAGAAAATGTTTATAATATATATATATATATATATATATATATATATATATATATATATATATATATATATATATATATATGAATTTTAATCAAAACTTTCAAAATGTAAAAATAACAAAACTGGTAATTTTTATTTATGAAAATTAACTTCACTGAAATAGTTTCTTCTTATTGAAATGCTATATTTTATAATACTGCATAAAAGCAACCCTGTTCCTGCTGACTGTAATGACAGATAGGCTTACAATGCAATGCTTAAAACATATAGATGTTGAAGCTGCAATGTATGATAGGCTAACCATGCAGCGCTTAAAACATATAGATGCAATGTAAGATAGGCCTACAATGTAACGTTTAAAACATATAGATGCAGAAGCTGCAATGTAAGATAAGCCTACAATGCAATGCTTAAAACATATAGATGTAGAAGTTACAATGTAAGATAGGCCTACAATGAAACGTTTAAAACATATAGATGCAGAAGCTGCAATGTAAGATAAGCCTACAATGCAATGCTTAAAACATATAGATGTAGAAGTTACAATGTAAGCTAGGCCTACAATGAAACGCTTAAAACATATAGATGTAGAAGCTGCAATGTAATATAGGCCTACAATGCAACGCTTAAAACAAATTGATGTAGAAGCAAGAAACGACAGTCCTTTAGGCCTACGCAATAAGAGCTTGCGGTTAACTGACTTATGCAAACTAGCTTACTATGCCATTTTCTAATCTTTCTATCTAGTTTGGCACTTTTCCTTATTTCTTCACCTGTGGCTTTAATCTAACTGATTTCATTCTTTAATTAGCGTATTTAAATTGTCTGGATAATTGAAACACTTAGGCTCTCCTCCTCTCCTTTCATGTTGCCGCGCCTCTCAATCCGAGTAACTTGCACAGAAGCAAATTATCTCCTCGATTTCAGGGACAGAAATGCTCATACAATTAGTTATCCTATATAGAAATAGTTAAATCCCTTAGTAAATATATATTATTTTGAAAAATGTATAATTCATATTAATTTTGGAATGGAATTTAAATTTTGAGGCTTTAGTAATTAAAGAATCACATAGAAATTTG
>NW_027171686.1:7500-15000 GCF_036898095.1 Palaemon carinicauda
AGGCAATAGACTCCGGTGGTTATTACGTTTGGCCATTTAGCTACTCAGCAAATTAGAAACACAGGGAAGGCAATAGATACCGTGGTTATTGAGTTTGGCTATTTAGCTACTCGGCAAATTAGAAACACAGGGAAGGCAATAGATACCGGTGGTTATTACGTTTGGCTATTTAGCTACTCGGCAAATTAGAAACACAGGGAAGGCAATAGATACCGGTGGTTATTACGTTTGGCTATTTAGCTACTCAGCAAATTAGAAACACAGGGAAGGCAATAGACTGCGGTGGTTATTACATTTGGCTATTTAGCTACTCAGCAAATTAGAAACACAGGGAAGGCAATAGACTGCGGTGGTTATTAAGTTTGGCTATTTAGCTACTCAGCAAATTAGAATCACAGGGAAGGCAATAGATACCGTGGTTATTGAGTTTGGCTATTTAGCTACTCAGCAAACTAGAAACACAGGGAAGGCAATAGACTCCGATGGTTATTACGTTTGGCTATTTAGCTACTCAGCAAACTAGAAACACAGAGAAGGCAATAGACTGCGGTGGTTATTACATTTGGCTATTTAGCTACTCAGCAAACTTGGATCACAGGAAAAACTTTTAGACTATACTTTAGACTCGGTAAAACTCTTACATATTACATTACACTGTCCATTACATGTAACTGAATTTAGGACAACTCGACATATGTCGGATACACCTGTCAGTATGAACGAGGTATTTTTTCCCCCTTATTCTCTGGAAATGCAAATAAGAAAAATCTTTTCTTTGGATTAAATGTTTCTTTTATTTGTTCATCGATCACCACTGATAATGCCCCCCCCCCCCCAAAAAAAAAAAAAAAAAAAAAAAAAAAAAAAAAAAAAAAAAAAAAAAAAAGAGGTAAACTAATATGTCTACATGGGAATAATCTAGTTCCAGATAAAAACTAAGCATCGATAATCAGAAAATTATGCCCAAAACAACCCACTGTCGTTATTTTATAAGGTATGTGTTTCACATCAATTACGAATTTATCAGTTGTTTCACAGTGCAGATGCTTGAAACTATCCATGAATAGAAGTCCTTTGTCTCATCTAGATCAAAGTCTCTGATAAATTTACTAGTTTGCACTATATTTACCTTCTCTATATTTCCTTCTATTCCAGATGTCAGCTTATCAATACAAATAATTCCAACCCTAGACACATACGAACCAATAGAGAGAGAAGACCCCTAATATAGTTCAATCACAATGAATCCAATCAGCTGACTACCCCTCCGACCAACTCCTCCAGTAACAACACCACCACATGAGCTGACGTCACTGTGACGTCACATGAGCAACACTTTTCTTTCACTAATTATCACTATATTGCATATTCACTTATTACAAACAAATCTCTTAAAGTTTTATTCACAATCCTCTTTATATACCTATATATCCACCTTTTCTAGTAGTACTGTACTCCTACACTTATACCGTTTCAACTATCATTTTGTGCTATTCCATCTTCTCCTTTACTGGGGCCCAGAGGGTGACATCTTCATCGATTCCCTCTGACACATAATCTTCATACAGCTTTTGAACAGTCACATCTGCAATCAAGATCATTAACACATACACATTAGGGATGTAGGCATGAGTGATCACACTGTGCAATTTTCCACCATCATCAGCAAAGGGGTTTCAATGTTTCAGTATGGTTGCCTAGATCGTTTTGATGAGATGAGCTCCTTTTTGACAGAAATTAGCTCAAGGTCATGATGCTTTCTGGTTTCGTTAGGTTCCAAGTCAAACCTATTCTTGAACACTTTTGCAACACGTGAGACTTTCGGTGTGACCATGAAGAACCTCTATCTGTCACTGGCATTGTTTCAGTGTGTCATTATAGTATCTTTTAACAGCTTCTTTAAGAGATTTTCCAGCAATAACTGTCCACGCTTGATAGCTCTGCTCATCCTAATCTTTCTGACTGAAGAAACATTGTTCCTTATTCAGTTGGCGTATTCGAGACCTTGTAGATTGTGTTAGACACAGCCTCATTCATTCATTTCAGTGTCGCTTCTTTTCTGTCAACGTTTCTTGGCTTTGTGGCAGCTATTATCTAATGCATATGAATGCTGGTCTAGGTAGAGCACATTTGATTCGTGTTTGTTAGTTGCACTTGCAAGGCAACTACGATGATAAACAGCCAGATTTGTACAGTGTGTGTTCTTTGCAAAGCTTTACAGTCATCGTTGGACCTCAGCATAGTTGTCATCATGCACACTGCCCTCTCTTATACTATGTCCAGCAAATACTGGTTGGAGTATATCTGGGGATGTGGCACCAACTCTTCTTTATCAGCAGCAGACTGGCACAGCATGCACTGCTTCCAGTTGATAGACTCCTGGCCTTAACAAGTAGCTTCTTCAGCCAGCTTATGGTTTGTCACTCATGTTTAGAGCCCAGCTCTAAACAAGACAGACGACTGGCGAAATCTAACCGAGGCCCTTCATGTCAATAGGCGTAGGAGATGATGGTGATGAAGATAATATAACCTCCACTATCTCACATATAGGGTACACTAAACTGTTCAACATACAATAATGAAACCACCAGTTAAGTATCTCCTAGCGGTTGGTATTTAGTATGGTTTAATGATTAATTTTTCTTGTGAAGTTAATAACTACAGTTTTTGCAGGAATTGCTATAACAAATGTCTCAACTTATCGGTTACTATGAACATTGGATTCTTTGGGATTGAAAATAGTAGTTTATTGTCAAAATAAAAGCTGAAGATTATTTAGAAGCTCAGATATTAAAGAAAACATTTTTTATGGCAACCATTTTTTAGAATCCGGGAAATGGAACAGTTGTTTCCGGTTGCTTATACCATTCTCCCAAAATGCTATAGTTTTCATACTTTCCACAAAAAAAATCAGGTGTAAGTTAAAATCCAAACATAATAAACCTGACAAAAACAACAACAGTGATATCTACTTTAACGATAATGATAATATTAACAAGACTTTTGGTTGTTGTATATTCATGAAGTAGTTTTAATTGTGAAATTCCAGAAATTCTCCGGCAAGTGCTAAATTAAAACAGAATTCGCAGAGTAAGGGAAAACAGTTAAATCCGGTCTATATGAGAGAAAAATATGCAAAATTATATTCCGCCTGTGAGAGTTAATATGCAAAATGAGTCCTTTGAGAAATCTTAATTATAAATACCATTTTCTACATAGAGCCAGACAACAGCAGAATGGTCTCAAAGAACTGAGTTCATTAAAAGAAATATTTTCCACATTTGTTCGATGTAAACATTTTGTTTTTAATTCGTGTCGTTGAAAAAATCCTTAAATTTAGTTTAGAATGGACATAGTTAGATTATGTTTTCCGGTTTTTTTTTCTTTCTTAATTTCCTCTGGAAAGTGTTGCATAATTTCTAGAAAATTACAATTGAAAATGACAGATTTATATTGCGTCTGGATGATACAAATATGTCGACAAATTTTAACATGATTTACAATTAAAGGAATGCAATGGTTTTATTTCATATATCAGGATACTGATTGTATAAACAAACAAATGAGACTATTGAACATTAGTCATACGATACAGAATAGAGAATATGAGAGATAAGTAAAGAATATCATAAGGAAGATAATTGCAGAGACATTTGGAAATCAACGGCCAGAGAAGTATAGATATAAGAATTAGACCAGTTTACTTCAAATTGTTCTTTCATAAAATACGTTCATAGAGTTTTTGCTTGTCAATATCAACAACAATTAATTTACAACCTCGTCAAATGAAAGGAAACGAGACGAGATTTTTTTTTTATCATGGAGATGATGTTTAATATAATCAAAATATGAGAACAATTTTATTAATTGTTAAATACTCTCTCTCTCTCTCTCTCTCTCTCTCTCTCTCTCTCTCTCTCTCTCTCTCTCTCTCTCTCTCTCTCTCTGTCTTATTTTGAAATGATAAACCACGCATTCATACACGGCAAAAGATTATGGAACTTTAATGAATTTCAAATGTTACTGCTGTATAAAATCATATGATCACCCTCAAAGTATCTTAGGCTTTCCATTGGACAGAAAGCTTTCGTGAAATAATATGAAGTAAGATGAAGGTAATTGGCTATAGCTAATTTTATAAAAAATGTTAAAAGGTAAAAAAAAAAAAAAAACTTTGTAATAATCATTATAGGTTTCACAAGAAAATTGAGTCTAATTCTAAAATGTAAGTGGATTAGTATGTTATGAAAGCAAAGACTGGAATAACAGAAGGGGATGTTATTTCTAGCTATTTCTGAATTTGAAAATCAAAAGGGGAAATTATATATTGAAATTAAGTACTCACGAGTAATTGAACATTCGGAAATCGTGAACTGATGGAAGCATTTAGAGGCTGGAACATAGACAAGTTTTCTTATTTAAAGGAGGTGAATTTGTCATCACTTTATATGTGTTCAGGAGTTTTATCCCTTATTGGAAACGTCTCTGCCTGGTGATCGCTGGACTGGGGTTCGAGACCCACTCAAACTCTATAGTTTCTTGTAGTGTCTGCAACATTACCGTTCTTGTGAGCTAAGGATAGGATAGGGGTTAGTGGGTAGACTCTCACAGAGTTATCAGCAGCCATTGCCTGGCCCTCCATAGTTCTAACTAGAATGAAGAGCGGCTTGTGTGGTGATCATATGTATATATGATTAGGCTCTAGGACATTGTCCAGCTAGCTAGGGCATTGTTACTGTCCCTTGCCTCTGCCATTCATAGACGCCCTTTAAACCTTCAAAGTGTTTGAGAGGGTTGCTACTTATGATGATTCTGCTTTCCATTGGAAAGTGTCATTTTCGCTGGTGAATGATGAAAGACATTCTGTCACGAAATCTTTCAAAATGTAAAGCCCAGCCGTTTCATGACTCCAAGATGGGAAGTCTTTTCAGATATAAGGCAAAAACGAAAGAGAAAATAATCAGATTATCCTGCATTTCGGAGGCAGCCAAGTCTTTGACATACAAAGCCAGTCTTTCTCGTTCAGGCGAAGAAGCTTCAGGATATACGATTTATGTTTTTATAGTAAAAAACTCCATTCAAACATGAATTAAACATTAGATCAGTCGAATGGAAAGTAACTATACATTCAAATTTAATTTTTAATATAAGTTTAAATTTTACGTATAACTCACATTGATATATTGCCAAGAACTAAATACATATTTAAAAATAAGGGTATTACCAACTGACTTCTACAAGGCAGTATAGTTTGTAATTTATATTATTTTGTGATGTTTCTTTATCATTTATCCTATTATTTCTCCACATTAGTAAAGACTTATATAAAATCTTACGAAGTATAACCTGATCATACATAATCTTATCACTGAAATGTATTCAATGCTTTATACACTTGAAATCACCGTCAGTTTGAAGGTTTAGAGGTTTAAAAGTCTCTCATGAATGGCAGAGGCAAGATACAGTGACAGTGTCCTATCAAGCAGGACAATGCCCTAGATAATGACCATATATACACATGAACAGCGCCCAAGGCCCTCTCCAACCAAGCTAGGACCAAGGAGGGCCAGGCAACAGCTGCTGATGACTCAGTAGATTAGACCTATAGGCTCCCCCAAACCCACCATCCTTAGCTTACAAGGACGGTGAGGTTACAGTGACTAAAGGAACTAACGAGTTTGAGAGGGATTCGAGCCCCAGTCTGGCAATCACCAGACAAGGACGCTACAAGGAATATAAGGATGAAACAACTTAAGGAAATCAAAATAACCTTTGTAACCTACAAGAAACATATTCAATCTTTACGATTTAAAATGGTTCTCTAATTCTAACTCTCCTTTATATCTATTACGTCGATTCAATACAACATAGGATTTTTGGAAATATTGTTCCAGCAATGACAAGTTTGATTCGGCCTTCTTGGCCATGTGCTTTCTTCTGATGAGTAGTATCATGATGGTTGGATTTCATTGAAAAATTCATTAATCTATATTTGATTGTTATTTATATGTTCTTTTATCTTTTTTTTTACTTGTGCATATTCTTGTATAGGAACTTCCATATTTAAGGCCTTTGACTTTAGCATTCCTTCTTTTAACAACAACATTAACGACAAAACTGTAATAATAATAATAATAATAATAATAATAATAATAATAATTATAATAATAATAATAATAATAATAAAACTCCTAAATTTGGATATTTAAACTTTGCAATAGAATGGGGATTCAAATCCAAGTATTCATCTTCCTTTCCTTCAACCAATTGAACTACAACCTTCCCATGAGTGCGTATGTGTTTGTTCGTGAATATTATCAATTTCATCTCAAATTGCTTGGTAATCACCTAATCCTCAAGTCTCATCAAGTGTTGAGAGAGGTCCACTGTATTTGAATATGTTCCCATCGTCTTCATACCACAATTGTTTAGAATCGTATAATTTCCTCTTTATGAAAATCCTCTCTAAATGTAGACAGAATAATTTTCAATGCATATTTTATGATAAACCAAAATACATATGATAATTTTTGTTAAAAATCATTTATCATAAAACTATCCTTATGTTTTTTTAAAGTGGCATTTTTTTTCAGAAAGTGTTAAACAAGCAATTGATACGACCTGTTGATGCCTTAAAAGTAGCGATTGAGGTATAACCAAACAGACAAGTAGATAGATAAAATTGGATCCCGGGAAATATAGAACTAAGACTCGAACGATTAAATTTCTACAGTAAGACTTACTATCTTTTCCACAGGCCGTGTAATAGTGTTTTTTTTAAATAACTCCTAAAATAACTGATGGATTTCCATGATATCAAAGCAGGGAGCGCTTCATACAATGGCTTAATTTTGGGAAATACTGTGCATTGCCAATTACGTTTCATTAACTTTTTTACTTAAGAAAATTAGGCTAAAGCCAGTCTTAGCCACCCACACATTCGCAAAAGTGATGATGTCCCTCAGTGACGTTGTTATAACGTTCCTTCTCCTGTACCTCCCATCCCCCGTATTGTTAAACGCCTGTTTAACTCCATAGATAATTGTCATATGACCTACCCCAAGCAATACGAAATTCTTTGTCAGTAAAAGTTCAGCATACCTGGTAATGTGATTCGTGACTTTAGACTTTACCTAAACACAAGACCAACGTTTTATATCTTACCCACTCATTTATATTGAAGATCAAGAATGAGACTTATGACAGGAGACGAAAGAAGCCATGCTAACCCTACACTTCGCACTTCAAGCGAGTGTTGGTAAAGCAATAGAACCTCTGCGTCACAGTTACGTGTGTTAAGTAACACTTCTTCCAAACGCTCTGAAGGAAGGGAAGAAGTTCCTCTTTTTTCTAAGAGTAAACGGGTTAATTAAGCACATCTGTTAATTCATTGTACCACCAAAAAGTAGGCCAATGTTTGAAACATTCATTGCTGTAGTTTCATGGAAATTCATATGCCGGTTTGTTAGATATTTGGGAAAAACACTATTACACGGCCTC
>NW_027171686.1:17500-20000 GCF_036898095.1 Palaemon carinicauda
CTATATATATATATATATAAATTTATATATAGTACATACACTGACATACATACACAGACACAATGACACATACATACACACATATACTATATATATATATATATATATATATATATATATATATATATGTGTGTGTGTGTGTGTGTGTGTGTGTGTGTGTAAATGTATATGTATAATGAAAATAGAAAAATAATTAAGCTCATTAGAAGGTTCTCTATTTCTCAAAGAGAACATGATATCAGATATAGCCCACAAGCAGAATTTAAAATATGCTAATGTCTACTTTGAAGGTAATTTAGTTATCATCACAAAAGGAAATATGAAAACATGACTTTAGAATGTTAAAATTAGCATGTTAAAGTTTCTTCCAAAATCTCCCCCAACACTTGTATTAAGGCATTTTCCGAAGGTTTCCCGGTTTTGCGGTCCAGAAAAATTACTTTCATATAAATCCCTGTTTGTGATATGAGCTCTATTTAAATCAGGCAGTTTCGGTAGTCGAAGAATTTGATGCGATTCCCTTAAGCAACGGCGAATTTCCATCAGCCAGGGGAAAAGAGTTTTGGATTTTATAGTCGACTGAATATCGATTAAAGCTTTTTATTTCAAGAGATACGAATAGCAGGGAGGCTTTGTGATCGAGAGGTGTGTGTGTGTGTGTGTGTGTGTGCAATTGTGAATTTTCCTATAATTTCAATCGACGAATTGTAGAAAAAATTCCTAACTCCCCTTTGAATATAGAGATGAGAGAAATCGTAAACATAGAACAGATTGATCACGTAAATCATTCAAATGATATTCTATAAATTCAAGAGAACACATGGAAGAACGTAAAACTAATACAAAATAAATAAAAAGTGATTGAAACGAAAATGCAGTTTTGGTATTCACATATCTATAATTCTACGTCGTTTATGTAATTTCCTTTTTATAAAAGTACATCTTCTTCAATCGTGATATAGCTTTGATCTATTAGACTGCTTTTAGATAGTTTTCCTTCAACAAGAAATGATGTACAACAATATTCGTTTACATGAACAATTGAAAAGTCTATTTTTATTGGGAAATCCCGTGATTCTTTTATCTCTTGATAAGAATAGTAAATCTTATTATAATTTCAAAATTATTTAATCAGTTTGATAAAAAATGCCAGGTAATACTCACACGATCAAGCAAAATATCAGAATATCTTCACTTAAAGAATTAAATGTGATTTTATGAAGTTTTGTGTGACTTGATCTGTCTTATTAATGTGCGTTTGTTTGTTTAGATTCACATATGTGTAACTATATTCGCCACAAAGATTCCAAGCGAAATTGGCTAACATCCAATCAAGGGGTGGAACCTATTTCGATATCGTTCACATAGCAACGGTCACAATACACCCCCTTACAAATTTGAAGCCGTTAACGCAGGAGACAACATGATTGGCTATGACATCATCAAGGGGTGGGGCTTACTTCACCTTGAATCTCTGCTGGGAATATAGTTTGATTAAAGAATGGACTCTAGTGCCTTTGCTATTTTTCGATCTTCTCATTCAACCCTTGGAATACAAGTTCATGACTCTCTTGTGGTCGAGAGGCAACTGGATGAAAGGCGTAACATCATTGAACCCAATTACTTTTAGGCACTTTGACAACTGCGGCTCTGAGGGTTCAACACACTCAAACTGAATTATATGTTCAATCAGGTATTCGCAGTCATGTGGTTCTTTTTTAGGATGCAGTTTCGAGAAAAGGGAAAACCCAACATTAAAAAGAAGTGCTACTATGTGGAGAGGTTAAAACGAATATTTTGGACGTTTATAATAATTGATTGATGAATGAATAATCATTAGATTTTCTCCAAAAAAGCTCATTCATCTCTTCTGAACTGTGAATATTGGTTTCTCTTCTGATCATATTGATAAAATATTATATTTAAATTTCCTGAGTCATTCAGCTTTCAAAAGTCAAAATTCATTATATCAGGATGCAGACATTTGCTATGCACTTAATAATCATCATCATCTCCTACTCCTACGCCTATTGACGCAAAGGGCCTCGGTTACAATTCGCCAGTCGTCTCTGTCTTGAACTTTTAATTCAACACTTCTCCCTTCATCATCTCTGAGATTACGATTCATAGTCCTCCGCCATGTATGCCTGGGTCTTCCAACTCTTTTATTTCCTTGTGGAGCCCAGTAAAATGTTTGATGAACTAATCTCTCTTGGTGAGTGTGTAGAGCATGCCCAAACCATCTTCAAGTCATCTAACATTAATTTATCTTTTATCACAATCAATAGAAAAATATCGAAGAGTAATATGAAGTTCTTGCCTTTGACCGGCCCTCAGCTTCTGCATGTTACAGGAATTGAATATTAAGCAGCAATGTAAAACAGTCAGTCATGCCGGCTGCTGATATTTACATTTAGATAAAAAATGGTTCGATTTCATTTACATACTTCTCTCTATTCTGAGTTGCTTGTCCAATGCCTCATTTAGGTTACGGCCATTT
>NW_027171686.1:25000-27500 GCF_036898095.1 Palaemon carinicauda
TGGTCTCATTCTCTTTGAAAATGCCTGAATTTTCTCAAAAAATTATCAAAAAATATGAAAAACTAATTTTTATAGCATTTTTTTGCAAGGACGTACCGGTACGTCCATGGGGGTAAAGGGATGGCTTTTGTGAAACGTACCAGTACGTCCTTTGGGGGTAAAAGGGTTAAAAATACCCGTAATTTTAAAACTGGAAATTCTCCGTAAAAATATACTGTTCTCAGCCGCATTTCAGTAAAATACAGGTTACTGTAATCTTACTATACTTTGGTATTATCTTTTATGGGCTGGTGACCGTAATATCGCTCCTTTACGTCAATATATCCGTTTTCAAATACCTGGCCACATTATGCATTTGGGTTATGAATTCAATAAATTCTATTGAATTCATAACCCAAATGCATAAATTGTTAACATTAGACTACAGGACAATGCTTAAATCATTTTCATTCTTGACGACCTCTTTCTCACTCAGAAAAAGGAAAAAGATAGAAGAAGAAGAAGAAGGAGAGAGAGAGAGAGAGAGAGAGAGAGAGAGAGAGAGAGAGAGAGAGAATTCAACACCAGACCAAAGAAAGCCTGTTGCTGTTTTGCTGGATAACCGGGGGACGTCAGTGACAGGATACTCTCTTTCTATCCTGCCTGTCTCGGAACCCCAAACCGAGAAGTAGTCCTGATTCGGAAGACACCCAAGAGGAAGGATCCTCAACGGAGTCAATTTCTTAGGGCTTGACCCGAACCAGGACTCGGAAAACCCGAGTCTCTTTACTTTAGGTTATCCAGGACGATTCAGACATCACTGCCATTACTGGTCGGAAAATATTCTCAATTTAAGAAGACTCAAACATTTAATGCAAAGTTTGTAGATTTGTTAATAAATTCATAATTTATTATAAAGATTAATAATGAAGATATTTAATTACCTTTAGAACTAATTATTATTACAGATATTTATGAATTTTAGATAATTTTTTTTATTGAATAAATTAGTAATATGATGGGTAAGGAGAGGCGCCCGATGAGATACTACTGCTAGAGTTATTTGGTACTGTGATAGCAAGATAGTACTACATTGGATCCCTCTTTTGTTAAAGCTCATTTTTCCTTTGCCTAATTTTCGAGTCCACACATTATTAATCTCTCCATTAACTTTTAAAGGCCAAGACTGAATAATAATATTTCTATTCAAATTTGATTTGAAATAAATTAGTTTATTCCTTAAATCATTGATTAAAGATTTTGTGGTAATTTACTGTACATAAGATGAAGAGGATATAAATTGATGGAGAGAGTAGACTCGAGCGGCCGACCCTGCTATACAACCCTGCTATACAATGGGAATGATGAGGTTGAAAGAACCAGACAGTGACTTGAGTAGCTAAACTCATCTATAGTCTATGCTTTGCAATGAGAGCATAGCCGCTAGGAACCTTGTTTTCAATTATGGGTCAGCAATAGCTTATTAGGAGGCAGTGGGTTCTCTGGGTTGTTGCAAGAATTCTAAAACGATTAAAACATTATTATTTACAAGAACAATATCAAATCGACCGTTCAGCGGTCGGAAATTAAGTCTGAACACTGTCAGTGAGATGTGCTTTAGAGATAAGAATGTTGGCTATCGACTTCAATACTCCATATTTGTTAGGCCTATAAATATTTCCATTCCCTAACTTGAATATCCAACCTAGAATATCCTTCGAACAGTCACATATAATTTATAAAGTTTACTATAACAGTTGTTTGTTCGTAACTATGACGGTCTAAGTTCAAACAATATTTATAGACCATGTTTGATTCAATTCTTTGGAAACTTCCATTTTACAGAATGTGAAGGGTGAAGTATATGATGAAAGGAGAAGTATTGATTTAAAAGCTCAAGATAGAGACGACTGGCGAAATGTAACCGGGGCCCTTTGCGTCAATATGCGTAGAAAATAGTGATGATATACTGTATATGGTGAATTTTAATTAAAACTTTTAGAATGTAAATATAGTAAAACTGGTAATTTTTATTTATGAAATTTAACTTCACTGAAATAGTATCTCCTTATTAAAAAGAAAAGAAAAAAAATGTCCTCAGAATCTGAATTTGTGAATCTAAATCCAGGGGTATTCGCGTAATCGTTTTTACACTAAAATAGATCGTATTTGGTGCTACCAAAGAAACACAGGAGGAATATATATATATATATACTGAATTTTAGAATTCGGCATAAAAGCAACGATGTTCCTACTGACTGGAATGTTAGGAAGGCCTACACTGCAATGCCCTATAGATGCAGAAGCTGTATGTAAGATAGGCTTACAATGCAAGGCTTAAAACTTATAGATGTAGAAGCTGCAATGTAAGATTGACCTAAAATGCAATGCTTAAAACATATAGATGCAGAAGCTGCAATATATGAAAGGCCTTCAATTCTAACGCTTAAAACTTATAGATGTAGAAGCTGGAATGTAAGATAGGCCTACAATGCAACACTTTAAACATAGATGCAGAAGC
>NW_027171686.1:42500-55000 GCF_036898095.1 Palaemon carinicauda
ATTTGGTTTACTGAGTCCATGTATATATGGCTCGTATCCTGATGCTGTTCACTAGTTCACCCAGTCGGCGTCAGGGTTAAAACCTCACTCTACAGACATTATTTATAATTGATAGCACCTCACCTTCCAGAGGGACAACAGGGCTATGGTATATGATACACACACGCGCACACAAACATGTACACACCCATGCTTCGGCATCTAAGGACAATTGTGTAAGAAAAGAAATATGTCGAAAAGCCTATATACACACACACACACACACACACACATATATATATATATATATATATGTGTGTGTGTGTGTGTGTGTGTGTGTAGGTATAAGAGTATATATATATATATATATATATATATACATATATATAGAAGTACTATTGAGTTAACCTCAAAGAAAAAGGTGTCAAATGAAGTTTGATCTCCGCCCAGTATTATTATTATTATTATTACTTACTAAGCTACAACCCTAGTTGGAAAAGCAGTATGCTATAAGCCCAGGGGCTCCAACAGGGAAAATAGCTCAGTGCGGAAAGGAAAAAAGGAAAATAAAATATTCTAAGAAGAGTAACAACAATAAATATCTCCTATATAAACTATAAAAACTTTAACAAAACAAGAGGAAGAGAAATAAGATAGGAGAGTGTGCTCGAGTGTACCCTCAAGCAAGAGAACTCTAACCCAAGACAGTGAAAGGCCATGGTACAGAGGCTATGGCACTACCCAAGACTAGAGAACAGTGGTTTGATTTTGGAGTGTCCTTCTCCTAGAAGAGCTGCTTACCATAGCTAAAGAGTCTCTTCTACCCTTACCAAGAGGAAAGTGGCACTGAACAAGTACAGTGCAGTAACCCCTTGGGTGATGAAGAATTGTTTGGTAATCTGTGTTGTCAGGTGTATGAGGATAGAGGAGAATATGTAAAGAATATGCCAGACTATTCAGTGTGTATGTAGGCAAAGGGAAAATGAACCGTAACCAGAGAGGAGGATCCAATGTAGTACTGTCTGGCCAGTCAAAAGACCCCATAACTCTCTAGCGGTAGTATCTCAACGGGTGGCTGGTGCCCTGGCCAACCTACTACCTAAACACCTGATAACAACCCAGGTAGCTGGTATGGGAGTGTCATTGTTCTATAATCCTCTATATGTATGTTCGTACGTTCCTATGAAATGTAAAGAAACGTCTCTCAATAAATCAGTCTCTGAAGAAGTATCACAAAACTAGTCAGGACTTAATCTTATATTTCGTATTTTCATTTTCCCTGTGGTTTTTCTGCATCTAAGGATCACATTCTCCTGTGATTTTTACGCATATATATAAATTATATATATATATATATATATATATGTGTGTGTGTGTGTGTGTGTGTGTGTGTATGAAATTTATTGTGATGTCTATTTACGATTGTAAAATAGCACAAATATCTACTCAATAGATAATTATTTATTTATATAAGACAAATATAGCTGTTCCTAGTCTACTGCTAGACAAATGATTCAGACATGTCATTATTCTTGTCTGGAGTTTGTCTAAAGAGATATATATTATCAGCACTGTTAACTCTCCCGTTTTCCCTCAGATTTTGGTAGAGAGAGAGAGAGAGAGAGAGAGAGAGAGAGAGAGAGAGAGAGAGAGAGAGAGCATATCAGTGATTTTTTCCAAATGATCATATATAAAGATTGATTAGGTTGCCTAGCGTCGCAACTACAAAGGTCATTGACACTAGGCGGTGTCATAACTGCCAGGGTCACTGACGCCTCAAGGTAGAATGAAACGCAGTAAAAAGTTTTTAATCATCATATCATATCCCTGAAGACGGAGGGGACTTTGGAACGTTTAAGTCTGATTATTTCTTTCAACTACAAATTTCTGAAATTGTTATGTAAATTTATAAGAAATTATACATCACAGAATTTTAAACTCCTGTTTAAAGGAATTAGAATTACTTTTCCAATAAAAAAGCAAAAGTATTTTTCTAAATGTTTCCCAATTGTTATTTTAATGAACATTTAACTCTATCAAGTTGAAAACCTTATTTTCAATTACATTTATCTCATTTCGTCCAAAGTCTCCGACTGAGTTCTTCAAGATTTCCTTTGGAACTCAGGAAGAAATTCGTTTGGAAGTGATTGATACAAGACATCATTCATTATTTTAAACATATAATTTTGTACAAATTTTAATTTAGAGAAGCAAATATTTACAACTATAATCAATATCATTTTTATCTAAAGCAAAACTTGTTTCGTTATTAAAAGTTTTACTAAATGTATCAATGTCGTTTCAGTTCCAAATAGTGAATGAAGTCTTTGCAGGTGTTATAAGAATAAAGATTTCAAGCAAATAATGAGGAGAATCTTATATATCTTTAGTTTGTAGACCTAATGTTATATTTTATTACAAATTCTAATAATTGAATAAATTTTACTTCAGATAAAAATGATATTGCTTATTACTGTAATTATTTGCTTTTATAAAATGATATTTATTGTACAGAATTATATGTTTAAAGTAGTGAATGAAGTCTTGTATCAATCACTTCTAAGTGAATTACTTCCGGAGTTCCAAAGGAAATCTTGAAGAACTCTGGAGACTTAAGGTGGAATTAAAGAGATGTATTGGAAAATAAGGTTTTAATTTGATACAATTAAACATTCATTAAATTAACAATAGGCAATCATTTATAAAAATTCATTTGTTTTATCTATCGTGAAAGTAATTCTTATTCCTTTAACCAAGAGTTTAAAATTCAGTGATGTATAATTTCTTATTAACTTTACATAATATTATCAGAAATTTGTTATCGAAAAAAATACTCAGACATGAACGTTCCAAAATCCCCTCCGTCTTCAGGGATAATATATGATGATTAAAAACATTTTACTGCGTTTCACTCTACCTTGAGGCGTCAGTGACCCTGGCAGTTATGACGCCGCCTAATGTCAATGACCTTTGTAGTTACGACGCTAGGCAACCTAATCAATCTTTATATATGATCCTGTTGATAAAACCCCTGATATAGGTTCTCTCTCTCTCTCTCTCTCTCTCTCTCTCTCTCTCTCTCTCTCTCTCTCTGTGGAGTAAATTTTTCCTAGAATAAATCATATATTCAAATGAAAATTCAAGGATTGATGAGAAACAGTTACTGTGTTCCTGCCAATTTCCTAGTAATATCTATATAAAAGACTCCGCTATTATGTAGCCCTCTTAAATATGTTGCTAAACAATATTCGTTCCGAGATGTTATTGTTGTTGTTATTATTATTATACCCCTGTTGGAAAGGCAAGATTCTGTAAGGCCAAGGGCTTAAACATGGAAGACTAATAGCCCAGTGAGGAAAGAAAATAAATAAACTGTAGTAGGTTGGCCAGGCACCAGCCGCCCGTTGAAATACTACTGCAAGAGTGTTATGGGGTCCTTTGACTGGTCAGACAGTACTACAGTGGATCCTTCTCTCTTGTTACGGTTCTTCCCCCTTGCCTACACATACACCGAATAGTCTGGCCTATTTTTTACAGATTCTCCTGTCCTCATACACTTGACAGCACTGAGATTACCACACAATTCTTCTTGACCCAAGGGGTTAACTACTGCACTGTAATTTTTCAGTGGCTACTCTCCTCTTGGCAAGGGTAGAAGAGACTCTTTAGCTATGGTAAGCAGCTCTTCAAGAAGAAGGACACTCCAAAATCAAACCATTGTTCTCTAGTCTTGGGTAGTGCCATAGCTTCTGTACCATGGTCTTCCACTGTCTTGGGTTAGAGTTCTCTTGCTTGAGGGTACACTCAGGCACACTATTTTATCTAATTTCTCTTCCTCTTGTTTTGTTTATTTTTTTTCGTTTATATAGGAAATGTTTATTTTAATGTTGTTACTGTTTTTTAAATATTTTAATTTTCCCTTGTTTCCTTTCCTCACTGGGCTATTTTCTCTGTTGGAGCCCCTGTGCTTATAGCATCCTGCTTTTCCAACTAAGGTTGTAGCTCAGCAATTAATAATAATAATAATAATAATAATAGTAATAATAATAATAGTAATAATAGTAAAGAGAAGTAATTTACAAATAGAATAAAATATTTTAAGAACAGTAACAACATTAAAACAGCTCTTTCACATATAAACTATAAAAGAGAATTTCATCAGCCTGTTGAACATGAAAACATTTGTCACAGATTTGAACTTTTGAAATTCCACCGAATCAACTACCTGATTATGAAAATCATTCCACACCTTGGTCATTAGTGAAGACTATCAGTACACATTAAGTGTGAGAATCCAAAGTTTCCCACTAGGTTACCAAGACTATAACTTTAATCTCTTTCATTCCACCAGGATCTAATCAGCATTCATCTGATTCACGTCATTCCTGAATGTTTTCGGTGATTTTGTTTAAGGGGAACATATGTGTTACTGAATATTTAGGTTTATATTTCTAATATTGAACACATCCTATTTTCTTTCTCTTCATTTTTTGTATTTTGGGAATTCCTTCAATAACAACTTGCGGATACACTTAAAAGCTCCAACACGGTCTTACTTTAGACTTTGACCATGTTCTTAGAATTTCCTTGCTAATAAGGATAGGCTGACCGCTAGAAGCAAACAAAAACATCCTCCAATAGCTTCCTAAGTACTCTAGACCGCTTGCATCATTAAAATTCTGCTCTAATTGGTAGGAAGACATCTTATAGTACAGAATTACCTGAGGACGCGTCTATTTATAAAGTAAAGGTTAAAAGGTGTCTGGTTTCAGTTCCAGTTTAATCAAAATAAATCCTCACCAGAGCATCAGCTAGGCAAGCACAGCACCCCTCTGTGGTGAGTAATGACATCAGTGGCATCCACAGTAAACAGCTTAAACTTACGGTTCCCAGTTTGATCTACTGCCATACGAATTCTAGGCGAACATGTTACTACTGTACTAGCCAGGAGGCCATTAAGTTGACACATTTTCCATTTGCTTAAGTTATTAGGAAGCTAAATGAAGATGTGAAGTCCTTCCCTGTTTGTTTCTTAAGCACAAAAATACTATTTTCCCTATTTGCATAAACCTGATTAATTGTCCTTTATCCAGCCATGCTAAATCTTTGCAAGAATAAACTTTGTTTTAGACTCAAGCGCTAATGAGAAGATGCATGATAATGTTGGTGCAGTATTTTACGTTAATTGCTTGTTAGAGTCACGGGTAATAATAATGGGCCAAAATGAATGGTTAACCAGGAAAATCCTTTGCCTCAAGTACCAAGAATATTAAAACTTCGTTAAATTGATCGTTACCGTTACGGTTGCATGATCTGTTATTTATGTTATTTTGTTATGTGGCTTTCCTTTTCATATTTAATAGTTTTGCATTCATTAAGATGCCATTACATAACATGAATATGAAAGAGGTCGATAAAATGAAATGTTTTCATAACCAAATTTCGCTTAGTACTTTTTATCTTAGTTTGTATACAAAGAAGCGGACATACTTATAATTTCTTTTGAGAAAATTAGCTCTCAAGAGACATAACGACATTTAACTGTCTTCAGTTTCAAGTTTCAATCTATATTTTTTTTTTTTTCGTTCGATTACAACAGTTTCCTTTTGCAAAAACTTTCAAGTTTTTCCACTTGTCTTTGAAGCTTCTTCTCACAATCAATAATGAGCCTTGAGTTATACACATTTACACAACGCTACTAAGATATCATTTACAAAATTTATCTGTAATTATCAGTTTAATTGTGATTAAAAGTTTGGTAGTTTAGAGAAACGTTTACCCTTTACATAGTAAATATTTTAACGAGTTATCAATTGAAAATCTGTGACATTATTCGAGAATACTAAAATATTTAAAGGGCATAGTCATATTACTGACATGATTTGACACTGATGTTTCTAATTAAATCGGAAATAAAACTTCATTGAAAAATATGGTATAAGAATAAAAGACAGATTACAAACACCATGACTAATATTTCTGAATGATGTTAGGTGACTACATTAAGTACAAGTCCGAGAGGATTTTCTGCGGATAAACAAAAGGAGTAAAGTTACCTAGTTTATGCTTTCACAAGTAAACACGAAGAAAAGTGAATACTGAGATGACATTCCATCTTGAGTGATTACCTTGTTATTATCATTATTATTATTATTATTATTATTATTATTATTATTATTAGCAGTAGCAATATTAATAGTAGTAATAGTAGTAATAGAGGTAGAATTATTAGTATTAGAGTAGTAATTTAGTAGTTCAGAATTGCTAAAAGTCCGAATGACTACTTCATACATCAAACCATTAATTGATGAAATTAATCATTGAAAAAACAAAGCTCCATCTCTGTGAACGTTCAACTGTTGGAAAGCGAATTGGTGCAATAATTTTCGTAATTATCCTTTCTCATTTTTTACTTTTGAGATCCCCAGGCTTCTTCCATTCTCTCTATTCGCGTTTTTTTTTCCCAAAAGGAAAGTTGATACGTTACGGGATCTCTCAATGATTTTATGTACTCATAGTTTCAGTCATGTACCATAAGCCAGTGGAAAAGCTTACGTAATATAGCAAGTAACTATATATAGGCCATAATTTCCCGCAGAAATCTTATTATATACGGAATTTAATCTTCCTTTTTATCAAATAAGATAAATCCACTCTACTCCTAGCTTTCGTCACTTTTCCTAGAGAGAGAGAGAGAGAGAGAGAGAGAGAGAGAGAGAGAGAGAGAGAGAGAGAGAGAGGGGGGGGGTCTTACAGGCCACCTAATAATATATTTGTGAGATTTCATAATTAAAAGATTCTGTTTATTTTTCTCATAAATTTAAAATGTTGACATTTATATCTTTCCACAGTCACACAACCAATCATTATCGTAAACAATTCAAAAGGGGAAGAATGAATAATATTCAAATCATAATACTTAGAATTATTAACAATTGAGGTTTCTGAAACCATTTTTTACACATTTTTAGGAAATGAATTAGGAGGATTAATTAATGGCTGCATAAGTAAATAGAAGGTTAACACTCACGGCTAATTTTGTTTTTAAAAGTGTCTGTCATTATATTATTACTAATACTACTGTGTCATTGGTAGTAATATAATAATAATAATAATAATAATAATAATAATAATAATGATAATGATAATGATATTATTATTATTATGAATATTATGGTTATGCTATCATTATCATTATTCCTATTATTATCATTATTATTATCATTATCATTATGATTAAATCTTGAGTAAGTTTAAAAATAAACTGCCAAAAATACTTCCACAAAACTCTTTCCTAACTCCGTAATATGAAAATAGAGCTTACCAGGAAAAACGAGCAATAACTTCGTAATTACTAGAATAATATCGTCAAATGACACATGGTTTCGCCATAATGATACACATTAAACTGGATACCTTACTATTGATTAGATTAAACACAACTTGGTTTCTGCCAATGATTGAGTGCCCTTTGATTAGAATATTCTTTTACGAAAAATGTACAAAGTTGTCCATCAGTTTTTCTGAAACTTTTTTTTCATTCTGTATATATTCATTTCAATTCTACCTTTAATGTAAACACATACACGCATTTTAATATGTATGTGTATTTATATATATGCACACACACACACTATATATATATATATATATATATATATATATATATATATATATATATATATATATATATATATATATATATAATCTTTCAAGGTAGACTTTTAATAAATATTAAAAAAGCGTTAAAAAAACTATGATGGACAATTTTGTATATATGACGTATTGACGTAGAAGAATATTCTATTCAAAGGGCAGTCAATCAGTACGAGAAACCAAGTTGTGTTTGATCTAATCAATAGCAAGGTATTCAGTTGAAAGTCTACTTCGCTAGTAGTATTGAGAGATTTATGTACAACACTATAAACTAATATAAAAGCATAAAAAATACCAAGGACTCTGTAAATGCCAAACTGCAAACGGGTTGCATCCAAACATTTTGCAGGCAGTAGTTTTAAAATTTCAAGTTACAGGAACTCGATTGCTATTGGTAAGATCAGAGCTACTGCAGTGAAATTGACCAAATAAATCACAATATCCATTGACCCAAAGCTTCTCTTCCAACTAACTTTTAAAAAAAGTAACAAGCAGAAGAGTTAGGAAATCTGTGATCTAAGAAAATGTGTTAAATATACTGTATTTTTCAGCAAAAAAATATTAAAAGTAGTCAAAATACTATGGATATTAGTATATATCTATATAGGAGAGGTAATTTTATGAGGTTTCGAGCCTTTTCCTAATTCTCGTAGGGGTTTGTGATTTCCAAGATACTTTCAATGTTGTGAAAGGAAATTTGGTTAAAGTCTGAACTTTAGAATAATTATGCCATTCCATAGGATGGAAATGGCAATTTACACAAAGACAACAAAAATACAAATTATAAAAGATTTAATAAGAAAAGACAAACGAAATCATTGGGGCATCACTCAGAGGAAAGGAAATCAGACACTTGTAATTACAAATAACATTAGCTAATTCCACAAACTCTATTTCAGGCCATTAAGGGCAAGGGTCTTCAATGGTAATTCAATTTCACCGAGAAATAATAGAATAAGTGACTGCGTGAATGGCAGAATAGGACCCATTAAGATGCGACTGAAATTGCTTTCTGCTGGAAATGAAGGAATCATTTTGAGGATTGCGTTGAATGCCATGTTAATGGGGACACGTTTTGGAATGAGACAGAAAACATTAATTTCTTTTATGTCTCTCTTTATTCTGAATTACCATAATAAAAAGTTACTTCTGAACTGACACAAAGTAACGAGAATTCCATAATAAAAACTTAATAGAAGTTTTCGAAATATTATTCATGTAACTAACGGTAAAGGGGTGAAAAAAGTGAGATCACATTCTTACTCCTTTTCTTCTTAACGTGACCGACGCTTCATATATATATATTTTTTTTAATATTCTACGATATCCATAGATATAAGAAAACGTTTATATTTTGTGTCACTATCTTTCATCTTCCTAACATTTGAATATGAAAAAGATAAGATGAATCGTACGAACCACCTAGAAACTTACATTTATTATATGCTTTAATCAAAACTCAAAAGCTTACTGTCTTTGTTTAATGTCTGTTCATCTAAAACTCAATAATATTATGTGTACAATGATATCAAATCAAAACTTGAATAAGATAATAAAGACTCCACAAAATACCAGATAATTATAAATAGTATCCATTAATATAACCACAGTGTGTTTATGTCTTTATCTATGCCTGTATCTATCTAGCTATCTAGTTTACTTTTTAATGCATTATTGGTTCAACATTCTATACAGTCCCGCTTAAACTAGTTTGTTCCTTTAGTGTTTGCAACCTCACCATCCTTGTGAGATAAGGATGGGGATTTTGGAGAAGCCTATGGGTCTACTTGCTGAGTCATCAGCAGCCATTGCCTGGCATTGTCCTGCTTGCTAGGGCATGTCACAGTCCCTTGCCTCCGCCATTCATGAGTGGCCTTCAAACCTTTAAAGCGGTGCAACATAGGAATTAACATACCCATATTATAGTGTAAGCTAAATCTATTTTGCGGTTTTCTCCTACTTTTATTCTGCAATAGAGAATTCTAGTGACATGTTAAGTGTGCAACCGAATCATTGTCTCCTTCAAAAGTATACATAATATACGAATGATGTGGAAACCAGGTATTGAAAAATAAAGTCTCTTTCTTACAGTTTCAGTGACCCCAGGAAATCCATATAAGTTTCCGTTACCCAAGGAACTCCAGACCTACCAGCAACTCCATCTCTTTTATATTTCAATTTTTATTGCATTTAAATCTTTAGCACAACCACCCATTAATGATCCCCACGAAGACCTACGCACACATTTCCCAGTGAAAGAAACTTTGCTTTCTCCTTTGGGTCCCTATACATTCCACCCCCCCCCCACCCTCCCCCCTCGCTCAGCCTTAAACATAAAATTCCCGAGTTAACCAAATTACACTCTTTCCCCTATCCCTAGTCTTTTTAACACAACAAGCGCTCCATTATTGCCTAGCTCTATACATTTTTCCATTTCAACGAAATTCCTCTTTTTTCTTCTCATTCCTGTAGACTTTTCTTCCTCTTTCTCTCATTTAGTGTCACAAGAGAAGATTGATTTTTCTAGAGTCAAGTTTCAGTTTATGATTTGCTAATGAGCGATTTATTTTGTTTGAAGAACATAAGTACATATGCAACCCAATATTAATGCTTTACAAGCAGGTCTTTATACCTAAAGTGACTACTAAATATAGAGAATAATCACATTTTAAGAAAAAAAATAATTAATTATAATCGTTTATAAAACATAACGAAAAGTGAGGTGGCAAAGACGCACTTATGCATATATCAAATATATTCTATGTATACATACATTTCTATAGAGTGAGGCGTAAAATAAAGTAGTAAAGATTGGCATAAAACTTGAACTTACATTTTGTCTTGTTCAAGAATCCTCCTTTCGCTTTCAGGTGATAAGAAATATATGCTTACATGCTGAGACTTATGAAGACGCATTACATCACTAATAATTACTAAGATGAATATAAAGCAAACAATTTCCCTTAACCATAAATTTGTGCTCCTGCTTTAGGATGACACATTCAAATGTGTTCATTAGTTTGATAAGGGAGTCTAGGACGCAGAGGAAAAAAAATAGTGTCTTTTTTTTTAAGATTTTAAGAAATGACGCTTTACAGTGAAAATGCCTGATTCTATTGTACTTCCTCCTTATTAATTCTACTACAATGAATATTTTGAGAAAAGTATAACTAAACGAAGCATTTGTCTCTTGAAGATGGATTTTACGCAGCCGAAGAGAACACTCTGGAATACTTGGCTTCATTAATTGATAAAAATGACTTGGAGTCAATATAATGATCTTATGAGAGAGAGAGAGAGAGAGAGAGAGAGAGAGAGAGAGAGAGAGAGAGAGAGAGAGAGAGAGCTTCAAGTTAATCACACACAGAACAAATGAACATACATGCAACTTGAGTTTTATATAGTCTGGTATAATAACAACTATTAAAGAATATATGATTTAATTGTACTTACACTTTTCATGAAATAGAACAAACTAAGATTATATTATTTTGTGAATTACTTGTATTAAAGAATCTTATTTAATTCGATCTAATATTAGATTAGAAATTAATTAGTTCCCAAAAGACTTGAAACAAAATCCTTAAATCAAATCTCATTATTCATGATACCTGTCACACGACCATTTTCCAATTAAATTGAGAAATTTTGTGAAGAGTTATCGACATTATTTGACCCCATGATAATTCATTGAGAGAGAGAGAGAGAGAGAGAGAGAGAGAGAGAGAGAGAGAGAGAGAGAGAGAGAGAGAGAGAGAGAGAATTAACTTTTAACTTTGTTACAATAAATATATTCTTAAATATATTTTCAACTAGAGTCTTGTCCGATAATAGACGGGATACTTAGTTCACTTTTGCAATTATCCATTTTTGCAGTGGATTCCACTTAGTTGTAGATGGGCATTAAAGTAACTATGAGTGTGCAATCTTTTACGTTTTCTGTTAAAGATACCCGTAATTTTAATCGGGAAATTCTCCGAAAAATAATATACTGTTCTCGGTCATATTTCAGTAAAATACAGGTGACCGTAATCTTATCATACTTAAGAATTATCTTTTACGGTTGGTGACAGTAATATCCCTCCTTTACGTCAATATATTCGTTTTTTAAACGGTAAGTACCTGGACAAATTTATTGAATTCGTAAACGAAATGCATAAATTGTTAACATTAGACTACAGGACTATGCTTAAATTATTTACACTCTTAACATCATCTTTCTCACTCACACAACGTATTTAATTTTGTTCAGATTCTTTTAACGCTCTAATATCTCTCAATGATACATTTTTTCATAAAAGTGGACCAATGTTGTCTGACACATACACAAACGCTTGTCCGATGCAAAAAAATAAAAGCATCACCAGTTTCCCACACTCCTATTCCATGTATTAGTAGAGGAAGAGAAGAAGGAAAAAGATAAGAAATAGTTGGAGAGAGAGAGAGAGAGAGAGAGAGAGAGAGAGAGAGAGAGAGAGAGAGAGAGAGAGAGAGAGAGAGAGAGAGAGAGAGAGAATCAACACCAGACCAAAGAAAGCCTGTTGCTGTTTTGCTGGATAACCGGGGGACGTCAGAGACAGGATACCCTCTTTCTATCCTGCCTGTCTCGGAACCCCAAACCGAGAGGTAGTCCTGATTCGGAAGACACCCAAGAGGAAGGATCCTCAACGGAGTCAATTTCTTAGGGCTTGACCCGAACCAGGACTCTCGGAAAACCCGAGTCTCTTTACTTCAGGTTATCCAGGACGATACAGAAACCACTGCCATTACTGGTCAGAAAATATTCTCCATTTAAGAAGACTCAAACATTTTATGCAAAGTTTATAGATTTGTTGATAAATTCATAATTTTTTATGAAGGTTTAT
>NW_027171686.1:60000-72500 GCF_036898095.1 Palaemon carinicauda
TTCCAACACGGGTTGTAGCTTAGCAAGTAATAATAATAATAATAATAATAATAAATAATAATAATAATGGTTGATGAAATTAAACCAAATTTAAATTTGACATCACAACCCAACATGGTGGTCCGTGGTTCCCGATTAACACCAGCATTTAAGCTTGTGTTTTTCTGGACCTGCACAAATTTAAAGTCGTTTTCTCCCGTTTAGGCAACAATCAAATCCTTGATGTCGCCATTGCCACGTTCGAAGGATCCCTCACTTTTTTGGTGGCGTGGTTTTCCATGGACTAACTACATTTTACCACATAGGATTTTAACTCTCTAGTACGTGGTATGCAACTTCGGCTGCTGCTTTGATATCAATGCATGGAAAACAACAACTTTGGTTAAATGATCTTGATAAACCAAGAATTCCAATTCATGTCTGTAAAACGATTCTACGCGCAGGATGCAAATTCATGAGTTCAAATAGGGTGAACGGTGACACCTTAAGCTCCGTAGCTACTCCGCAAACTAGAAACACAGGGAAGGCAATAAACTCAGGTGGATATTACGTTTGGCTATTTAGCTACTAAGCAAACTTGGATAACAGGATAAACACTAGACTGGAATTTATTAAGATTGGCTCTATAGTTTCTCAGTTAAAACTCAGACCACACGGAAAATAGCAGACTCAAGTGGTAACTACAATTGGCTATTTAACTACTCTGCAAACTCGAACCACATGGAAAACAGCAAACTCTCATAATTTTCATGATTGACTATTTAGTTGCCCAAGAAAACGCAAAATAATTCAAAATATTTGTTATTGGATTCTTTTGAAGGTAAATTTGAGAATGATTAACAAGCATGATATATTCATAAATTTTGCTTCTATAAAACACTGATGCGCTGAATTACACGATATAAAAAGAATTGTATTTACCATGTTATTAGTAATAATTCATAAAACCTATCTGAATAATTTTGTAGGAGCTAATTCCCAAATGTAATATTTTTTTTTCTTTAATGTCGATAACTTTAATACATTATACGCATTAAGGATTCTTATCTTTCTATGATGATATGTAAATAAAATAAAATATCTATATTGATATCCTGACACCCAAGACCATTTAAAAACATTAAAGTTTTAAATTTGAAAAACAAATATTACAGTTTCACTGAAATACCAATAGTGAATTTAAGTAGCAGAGTGCCTCGTTTTCCAGTGATTTCATGTAATTACTGGAATTTTCAGTGATTAAATGTAATCACTAACACTCACAGTGGTTACACATTAACACAAAGTTGTAGTAATTTCATGAAATCACAGATAACACGTTTTCATTGTTAACACACACAATGTATATATATATATATATATATATATATATATATAATATATATATATATATATATATATATATATATATATATATATATATATATATATATATATACGGGTGTGTGTATGCAACTCTTATTTCTTTTTAAATTGCTAAACGGTAAGAGTATTTTGTTTCGAGAAGAGCAACAGAACTGAACCCTGATTTACTTACTTTACTTTTAAGGGTCGCTTTTCTGGTCTTATATGAGCAAGGGAACCCTACTCTCTAAACCCTACTCTCTATAGGACCTTCACAGATATTTTTTTCATGTACAACAATTATCTGCGCATGGACATGGACACTTATTATGAATTGCTTAACAGAGTAACACCTTATATAAAGAAGCAAGACACGCGCACGAGGAAGGCCACACCACTTCATGAAAGCCTTTCTGCCACACTACGATAGTTAGCAACAGGACGATCATATGAAGATATCAACTTTAGTGTGGCAATATCTCATTAGCGCTTAAGTCACATTATTTCAAAAACCAGTCAAGGGAACACATGAAGGTAAACAAATGTTTCCATCCCCATTAATCAAACATAATAGAAAAATGCTCTCAAATGACAAGGTATACATATTTAAAGTCAAACTTCATTGTACTGTTTTATGTCGGTATAAATAAATGATAGCGGTCATCAATGCAAAAGATGAATATATCATGTGGGATTTTGGAACAAATGGAAGAATATTTCATGGAAGTGTTATTGGAAACGCTAAAATTTGAGAAAAATTAACCAGAGAGTCTTCCAATAGCCTATGCTGCCCTCCATAGTCCTCGTCGGAACCTTTACCTTTTTTTTGTTTATAGCTGATGAAATTTTTCAATGAAACATTAAAAAAACCTTATGTTCAAAATCACCTTAATGAACAAGAAAGAAAATTCAACTGTAGATTGCCCAGAGCTCACAGAGTAGTTGAGACTGCATTCGGAAGATTGCTAGCATTTATCGAATATTTTCTACTCCAATTAATTTGGAATTAGAAAATGAAGTTTTGTTTCTTGCACAATTACATACAGCGTCATAATATGAAATTCCCAATTATTAAGCATTATTATTACCTGATGGAAATGGACTCGACACTAGAGATGGATGCAAAAAAAAAAAAAAAAAAAAAAAAAAAAAAACGAGAACTGTTTTATTATTTCATTGTTGACAGTGCAGTGCACTGGCAATCAGAGATGATTTGAAATATATTTTGTATTTGAACATTACAATAATAAATATTTCTTTTATTTGGTTTATTGTTATAAAATATAGAATATTATAAAATAACATTGTGTACAATTATATTTCCTATTAGTATTGCCTTCTTAAAACGTTTGGTGTTATTAATATAATATATAAATTGTCACGGTTTCAATTAACAGATTCTGTTAATTAAACCTAATACTGCAATGTACATTAATTTCCCTTACCTCTTGCACATCAGACAAAGAAGGAATGACACGATGTTTCTGAATCCTTTATAGATGATGGAAGATCATAATACCATAGTGATGGGTCACACACCTCATCAGTTCCTGTAATAGATTTCTTAGGGGCCTTAACCTTTTTTTTGTTCCTTTTGAAACACACACGGCGTATTGTTGACTTCAAGTGGCTTTTCTTTGTTTTTCTATTGGATCTTTGTAAGCCTTGTTTTTAGGGTTCCTATCCTAATATATTTTACTCTGCATTCCAAAGACAAGGATGACTCGTAAATTTCAATAAATTCGCCACAAAAAGTTTTGTCCACTCAGATATCAGACATTTTCACTTTTACATTTCACTCTAAAGAACACAACAGTGCGGCTTCTGATTTAGACACTGGCCAAGTTGACTCACCCAGCGACAAACCAGCATTTCCAGCAGATGTAAATTACATCGTTCAGTAAATGTCCTTGTTTATATTTGAACGAACTATCGATTGTAGAAATTATATCTTACGATCAAAACCCGAGAAAAAACCCTCACACATAACGATATTCTTTAACTATGCCGAATTCGATATAATCTCACGGATTCAATCGCTAGTGAATGGGCAGCATAGAGGCCATTTATGACCTATTGGAAATGAAAAGCTAAGAGGTTAGATAGCAAGATGGAATGAACGAAACGGGAAGGGAGTTTTAGCAGAAGGCAAGGACCGAAAGGACAATTGAAAAGACTAACTAATGTCTACAGGGCTCCGTTTGAGGTGTAATAACAGTACAAACCCCTTACAGGCTTGTGCCATTTACTTCTAATATAACATACGCAAAACCTGTAGTTTGGCTTTGGAGAAAAAAGGGTGTCTAATTTTGCTTTATGATGCTACTCTCTTTGCCATATGCCCCATCTTTTCAGGTTAGAGCTACAGTTTGTGAAATCGTTACAGATATTTAGCTAAATTTAATGCGATGTAAATAACTGTAGATGAAGTAAAACATGAAGCAACTGAGAGTATAATTGTTAGTTAATCGTTTCCCTATTCATTTCTCTAACAATATGTATCATGAAGTCATTGAAATTCATAATTTTATTTTCATCTTTTATATACAATTGTTATGATTTCAAGAAAATTTTTTAGGTGTGATGTGTATTCAACATTTTCATCCCTCTACCAGAGGTTTAAATTTTGTAAAACACTCCAATACCAAAATGCATAAGAAAAACTACCGAAATGAAAGTATCAGTATCTCTTATTACATAAAATCGTTAGTCATTATGTCATAAAACTATACGAGTTTAAATTGCTCCATTTTCCTTTGCTCCATAATAATATTAATTATATTCTCACCAAGAGATATGATAAAATGAATGACTCGACCTTTCTAGATCATGTTGGTGAATAATAAACTTGAATTCTAGCCTGCTCCTTTCTTAAAAGCATGATGCATAACTTTTCATGTGACCCACTTAATAACGGCGCAGTACTTTTAGTATCCTCTTCACAGAGAGAGAGAGAGAGAGAGAGAGAGAGAGAGAGAGAGATTTCAAAACCCCTTTTATATATCAATTGATTTATTGGGTTACGTGTTTTATATTTAAATTTGTGGGATCATGTAAGACATTTCAATAAGAATATTAAGTTTCAAAAGAAGAATAGCAGATTTGATAAAGGATATCATAACTAGGTAACAGCAAAATTACTCGTAAAAGACAAGCAGTATAGATTTTAACAGAAGCTAAAGACACTCCTTTCCTATTTTGGAGAAGAGGGGCGACCTATAAAAGTATGTGTAAGAATCTCTTCGAAACTTATTGAATTATCCTCTCCTTCGGAAAGTTTTATTTCCAAAATCCTCGAAAATACAACTTAACTCTCTCTACTCTATATTCATGTAGGCTACTGAATGATAGACACTTGCAGAATTTTGTGTCTCCCTGACATAACTTTTTGAACTAAAGTTCCATAATCTAATATATCTGGAGGTAACACCAACGCCTTTGTGTATTTTCAACCACTATCTCCCTTGGCTAACTTTTAAGGTTATTTACTCTGTATTATACTTTACACTCGGTAAAACTCTTACATATTACATTACACTATCCATTATACGTAACTGAACTTAGGACAACTCGACATATGTCGGATACTCCTGTCAGTATGAACGAGGTATTTTTTTTCCCTTATTCTTTTCAAATAAAGACTACTTATAATAAACTCACAAGCTGGAAATGCATATAAGAAAAACATTTTCTTTGGATTACATGTTTCTTTTATTTGTTCATCGATCACTAGTGATAATGGGGCAAAAAAAAAAGAAAAAAAAAAAGGGGGAAACTAATGTCTACAAATATCTGGCAATGGATGCACAAAATCCTTTGTGGTATCATGGGAACAATCTAGTTCCAGATAAAAACTAACCATCGATAATCAGAAAATTATGACCAAAACAACCCACTATCGTTATTATATAAGGTATGTGTTTCACATCAATTACGAATTTATCAGTTATTTCACAGTGGAGTTGCTTGAAATTTTATCCATAATTAGAAGTCCTTGGTCTCCTCTAGATCAATAGTCTTTGATAAATTTACTATTTTGCTCTATATTTACCTTCTCTATATTTTCTTCTATTCCAGATGTCAGGTTATCAACACAACAAACAATTCCAACACTAGACACATACGAACCAATAGAGAGAGAAGACCCCTAATATAGTTCAATCTCAATGAATCCAATCAGCTGACTACCCCTCCGACAATTGCCTTCACTAACAACATCACCACGTGACATGACGTCACTGTGACGCCACATAAGCAACACTTTTCTTTCACTAATTATCACTATATTGCATATTCACTTATTACAAACAAATCACTTAATGTTTTACTCACATTCATCTTTATATACCTATATAGCCACCCTTTCTAGTAATACTGTACTCTACACTTATGACGTTTCAACAATCATATTGTACTATTCCAAATACTCTTACTTAAAATAAATCATCAAAATAAACCCTCTAAACTGATCAGTCTTGTCTCGGAGTTTTACTTTGGTTTTCTTGTTTGCAGACATGAATATCTTGTTCATCTCCTTTACTTGGGACCAGAGGCTGACATATTCATCGATTCGCTCTGACACAGTCTTCATACAGCTTCTGAACAGTCACATCTGTAATCAAGATCATAAACACATACATATTTGGAATGTAGGTATGAGTGATCACATTGTGCAATTTTTCACCATCACCAGCAAAGGAGTTTCAATGTTTCTGTATGGCTGCCTTGACCATTTTGATAAGATGATGCTCCTTTTTGACAGAACGTAGCTCAAGGTCATGATGCTTTCTGGTTCCGTCAGGTTCCAAGTCAAACTGATTCTTGATCACTTTCGCAACACGTGAGACTGCTGGTGTGACCATGAAGAACCTCTATCTGTCACTGGCATCGTTTCAGTATGTCATTATAGTAACTTTTAACAGCTTCTTTAAGAGATTTTCCAGCAATGACTGTCCATGCTTGATAGCTCTGCTCATCATAATCTTTCTGACTGAATAAACATTGCTCCCTATTAAGTTGACGTATGCGAGATCACGTAGATTGTGTTAAAGAGACAGCCTCATTCATTTCAGTGTTGCTTCTTTTCTGTCAAAGTTTCTTGGCTTTGTGGCAGCTAGTATCTAATTCATATGAATGCTGGTCTAAATAGAGCACATTTGATTCGGGTTTTTTTAGTTGCACTTGCAAGGCAGCTACGATGATAAACAGCCAGGTTTGTACAGAGTGTGTTCTTTGTACAGTTTCACAGTCATCGTTGGACCTCAGCATAGTTGTCATCATGCACACTGGCCCTCTCTTATACTATGTCCAGCAAATACTGGTTGGAGCATATCTGGGGATGTGGCACCAACTCTCCATTTTCAGCAGCAGACTGGCACAGCATACAATGCTTCCAGTTGATAGACTCCTGGCCTTAACAAGTAGCTTCTTCAGCAGCTTATGGTTTGTCACTCATGTTTAGAGCCCAGCTCTCCCCACCCCCCACCCCCCATAAAAGCACCATTAAAAACTCAAGACTGAGACGACTGGCGAAATCTAACCGAGGCCCTTGATGTCAATAGGCGTAGGAGATGATGATGCAGATGATGATGCAGATAATATAACCACCACTATCTCACATATAGGGTTCACTAAACTGTTCAACATACAATAATGAAACCACCAGTTGAATATGTCCTAGTGGTTAGTACTTACTTTTACTTTTACCTTTAGGGGTTTATTTCTCGCTCTCCATCAGACACTAAGTCTGTTCAGGCGGGCCTTGATGTATGAAAATAATTTCTTTCCAGTTTATATTTTGCTCTGTCTTTTTAGTATTCGCTAGCATTTGTATTCAGGCTTAATAGTTTTCTGATCACTATTATAACACTTTCCAAAGAGATGAGTCTTCAGGTTTTTCTTGAAAGCTGTCACATTTTGGTTTTTCTTGAAAGCTGTCACATTTTTGCTATTCTTGACATCAAGTGGAAGGTTGTTGAAGAGTCTCGGTGCAGCATAACTGAACGTTCTTCCTCCTATTGCATGATTCACACTAATTTCGAATAGTCTATATGGGTCATCAGCATGTCTAACTTATAGCAGCGCTAGTAGCTTGAGGGTAGGGGACCAAGCAATCACGAAGATATTTAGGCTTATCACTTGTAAGTGCTTTGTGAGTCAACAAACAAATCTTAAATTCAATTCTAGCCTTAACAGGTAACCAATATAGATCGATCAGTGCAGGAGTTATTCTCTCCCGAAATTTAATGCCTTTTATCAGTCTAGCCACCCTGTTTTGCATATTTTGAAGCTTTCTTAGTAGTGAATTGGGCAATTTATAGTAAAGAGAATTGCAATAATCAAGCCTTGATATTACGTGACTCATCACTAGAATTTTTGTACTGCCCTCTGTTAAATATTTTCTAATAAATGCTATGTTTCTCAGGTGATAGTTACACACTTTCACTGTATTCACTATTTGATCCCTCATTGACAAATTACAATCTATCAGTACACCCAATTTTTTCACAACAGGCACAATCTAACATCAGCGTCACTTAGTATGGTTTAATACCTAATTTTTCTTGTGAAGTTAATAACTACAATTTTTGCAGGAATTGCTATAACAAATGTCTCAACTTATCGGTTATTATAAACATTGGATTCTTTGGGATTGAAAATAGTAGTTTGTCAAAATAAAAGCTTAAGATTATTTAGAAGCTCAGATACTAAAGGAAACATCTTTTATGGCAGCCATTTTATAGAATCCGGGAAATGGAACAGTTGTTTCTGATTGCTTATACCATTCTCCCAAAATGATATAGCTTTCAGACTTTACACAAAAAAATCAGGTGCAGGTTAAAACCCAAACATAATAAACCTGACAACAACAACAACAACAAAAACAACAACAACAACAACAAAAACAACAACAACAACAATAACCGCAATAATATACACTATAACGATAAGGATAATATTAACAAGACTTTTGGTTGTTGTATATTCATGAAGTAGTTTTAATTGCGAAATTCCAGAAATTCTCTGGCAAGTGCTAAATTAAAACTGAATTCGTAGAGTAAGGGAAAACAATTAAATCTGGTCTATATGAGAGAAACATATGCAAAATGATATTTCGCCTGTGAGAGTTAATATGCAAAATGAGTCCTTTGAGAAACCTGAATTGTAAATGCCATTTATTTAGCATAGAGCCAGACAACCGCAGAATGGTCTCAAAGAACCGGGTTCATTAAAAGAAGTATTTTCCACATTTGTTCGATGTAAACATATTCATTTTAATTTCTGTCGTTGAAAAAAATCTTGAAATTTGGAGTTTCAAATGGACATAGTTAGATTGTGCTTTTTAAAATTTCATTTGGAATAGTGTTGCATAATTTCTCAAAAATTTACAATTGAAAATGACAATAGATTTATATTGCTACTGAGCGATGCAGAAATGTCGGCATATCCCAACGTTATTTATCAGTAAGGGATTTGAAATGTTATATTTCAATATGAGGATAATGATTGTATAAATAAACAAATGAACTTATTGAACATAAGTCGTACGATACAAGAAAAGGAATATGAGATAAGTAAAGAATATCATAAAGAAGATAATTGCAGAGAAAATGGAAATCAGTGGACAGACAGTGTAGCCATCTAAACAAGACTCGAGAAAATATATCTATAAAAAGAGATCAGTTTCATCCCAATCATGTCTTTTTTTCCATAGAATTTGTGCTCGGTGATACAAGCATTATTCCATTTACAACTTCCTCGAATAAAGGAAAACTAGAGAAGAGCTTTATGATTATTATACAGGTGATATTTAATGTAATCAAGATATGAGAGAAATGTAGTTATTGTCCAATATTCTCTCTCTCTCTCTCTCTCTCTCTCTCTCTCTCTCTCTCTCTCTCTCTCTCTCTCTCTCTCTCTCTCTCTCTCTCTCTCTCTCTCTCTCCTTTTGAAATGTCAAACCACGCATGCATACAAGGCAAAAGCTTATGGAACTCTAATGAATTTCATATGTTACTGCTGTATAAGATGACATGACCATCCTTAAAGTATCTTAGGCTTTCTATTGGAAAAAAGCTCTCATGATATAATATGAAGTGAGATGAAGGTAATTGGCTATAGCTAATTTGATAACAAAAAAATATATATTTTAAAAGGTAGCAAAAAACTTCGCAATAATGTTTCAAAGAAAAAGTTAAGTGTAATTCTAAAATACAAGAGCAATAGTATGTTATGAAAGCAAAGACATGGAGTAACATAAGGGGACGCTATTTCTAGCCTTTTTTGAATTTGAAAAGCAAACATGGAAGTTAGATGGTGAAATTAAGTACTCAAGAGTAAATGAACATTTGGGCTCAAGAGGAATCGTGAATTAGTGAAAGCATTTCGAGGCTGGAACAAAAAAAAAGTTGTTTTATTCAAGGGTGGCGAGTTTTTCATCACTTTATGTGTGTTCAGGAGTTTTATCCCTTATTGGAAACGTTTTCTGCCTGGTGATCGCCGGACTGGGGTTCGAGACTCGCTCAAACTCTTTAGTTTCTTGTAGTGTCTGTAACATTTCCGTTCTTGTGAGCTAAGGATGGGAGTTTGTGGGAGTCAATAAGTCTACCCACTGAGTTATCAGCAGCCATTGCCTGGCCCTCCCTAGTTCTAACTTGAATGGAGAGGGGCTTGTGTGCTGATCATATGTATATATGATTTGTCTCTAGGACATTGTCCTGCTAGCTAGGGCAAAATAACTGTCCGTTACCTCTGCCATTCATGAAGAACCTTTAAACCTTCAAAGTGTTTGAGAGGGTTGCTACTTATGATGATTCAGCTTTTTATTGGAACGTGTCCTTTTCGCTGGAGAATGATAGAAGCCATTCTGTCAAGAAATCTTTGAAAATGTAAAGCACGGCCGTCTCATGACTCCGAGATGAGAAGACATTTCAGATAAAAGGCAAAAACGAAAGAGAAAATAATCAGATTATCCTGCATTTCGGAGGCAGCCAAGTCTTTGACATTCAAAGCCAGTCTTTCTCGTTCAGGCGAAGAAGCTTCAAGAAATACGATTCATATCTGTATCGTAAAAGGCTTCATTCAAACATGAATTAAACATTATATCAGTCGAGTGGAAAGTATCTATAAATTTAAATTTATTTTTGAATATAAGTTTGAATTTTATGTATAACTCACATAGATATATTACCAAGAACTAAATACATAATAAATAAGGTATTGCCAACCGACTTCTACAAGGCAATATAGTTTTAAATTTATATCATTTTGTGAAGTTTCTTTATCATTTGTTCTATTATTTCTCTGCATTGATAAAAATTCACATAAAACTTTACGAAGTATAATTTGATCATACTTAATCTTATCACTGAAATGTACTCAATGTTTTATACACAAGAAATCACCGTCTAGTTTGAAGGTTTAAAGGTTTAAAGGCCATTCATGAATGGCAGAGGCAAGGAAAAGTGACATTGTCTTATCAAGCAGGACAATGCCCTAGAGACTGATCATATTTACATATGATCAGCGCCCAAGCCCCCTTTCTAACCAAGCTAGGACCAAGGAGGGCCAGGCAATGGCTGCTGATGACTCAGAAAATAAACCTATAGGCTTCCCCAAACCCCCATCCTTAGCTTACAAAGATGGGGAGGTCACAGCGACCAAAGGAACTAACGAGTTTGAGCGGGACTCTAATCCCAGTCTGGCAATCATCCAGCAAGGACGCTGCAGGGAATATAAGGATAAAACAACTCAAGGAAATCAAAATAACCTTTGTAACCTGGAAGAAACATATTCAATCTTTACGACTTAAAATGATTCTATGAATCCAACTCTCCTTTATATCCATTACGTTGATTCAATACAAAATAGGATTTTTGGAAATTATGTTCCAGAAATGACAAAAATTTGACTCCGCTAAACTAGTATCTAATAAATTTTTTTTGGTAAGCAGTATCATATTGGTTTTATCCAATAGATAAATTTATTAGTCTAATATATATTTCACTTCACCTTATATGTTCTTGTACTGTTTTCCTTTTACTTGTGCATTTTTTTGTTTAGGGAACTTCCATATTTGAGGCCTTTAACTTTAGCATTCCTTCTTTTAACCACAACAGCAGCGACAAAATAATAATAATAATAATAAATAATAATAATAATAATAATAATAATAATAATAAATTTAGATATTTAAACTTTGCAATAGAATGGGAATTCAAATTCAAGTATTCATCTTCCTTTCCTTCAACCAATTGAACTACAACCTTCCTATGAGTGCGTATGTGTTTGTTCGTGAATATTATCAATTTCATCTCACATTGCTAGGTAATCACCTAATTCTCAAGTCTCATCAAGTGTTGAGAGAGGTCCACTGTATTTGAATATATTTCCATTGTCTTCATACCACAATTGTTTAGCATCGTATATTTGCTCTTCATGAAAATTCTCTCTAAATGTAGACAGTGTAGTTTTCACTGTATACTATATGATAAACCAAAATACATATGATAATTTTTGCTAAATATTATTTATCATAAAACTATCCTTATGTTTTCTTAAAGTGGCTTTGGTTTCCGATAGTGTTAAACAAGCAATTGATATGACCCTGTTGATGCCTTAAAAGTAGCGATTGAGGTATAACCAAACAGACAAGTAGATGGACAAAATCGTATCCCGGGAAATATAGAACTAAGACTCGAACGATTAAAGTCCTAAAGTTAGACTTAGAGATGTAGAAGTACTCATTTACTCAAAATCTTTACAAATAGTCTCTTAAAAGTATTATATAATATATCTTCAAAAAATAATTTCTTTCACAAGTTATGAATGTATATGTATATATATATATATATATATATATATATATATATATATATATACATATACATATATATACATATATATATATATATATATATATATATATATATATATATATATATATATATATAAACTACAAATACAAACATAAATACAAAACAAAGGATAAGCATGGGATTGAGTGCTTTTGGTTAACAAAATGAGATCATAAAATGTAAAATACTGTTTTCTCTAAAAAGAAAAGTATTTAATCAGATAGTCCTACAAGTTTTAACTTATGCATCAGAAACTTGGAGACTTACTAAGTCTTAGAACATGGCCTAACTATAACTCAA
>NW_027171686.1:77500-82500 GCF_036898095.1 Palaemon carinicauda
CTTGGGTACACTATTCTATCTTATTTCTTCTCCTCTTGTTTTGTTGAAGTTTTTTATAGTTTATATAGGAGATATTTATTTTGATCTTGTTACTGTTCTTAGAATATTTTATTTCTCTTGTTTCCTGTCCCCACGGGGGGATTTTCCCTGTTGAAGCCCGTGGGCGTATAGCATCCGGCTTTTCGAATTAGGGTTGTAGATTAGGAAGTAATAATAACAATAATAAAAAAATCAGTAAACAATTCATGGGCGATATTAAACTTACTTTGCAATGGGGATTTTATTTCTTACATCTACTAAAAGATGGGAACTGCGAACCAATTATGTGTGTACATATGTGCGTGTATTTATATATGTTTATATTACATGTGTGTACGTGACTGTGTTTATATCTGAATATCCAAATGATATATCAATACTTTCTATGTAAAAGCACAACACGAAACTCTCCTGAAAGAATTGGTAAAACAGGAATTGCAAACATCTGTAGAGAATAATAATAATAATAATAATAATAATAATAATAATAATAATAATAATAATAATAATAATAATAATGTTTTTATTACAGTTGTATTTATACGTGCACACATTTATAGATTATTATAATCAATACTTCGTCTAACATCCCATTCTGCATACCCTGTGTAATCCACTAGTTTCTACCAATTATATCTTGTACTGTAATTCGATGCTGTTTAGATAGTAATAGTTGACATTTGCATTAATAGAGCATCGGTAATGTCAAACAGTCGAAATGGCTTACGCGTGGATAATGATCATTAGTTATTTATATGAATCTATTTCTTATAAACACTATTTGTTATGGTGCTGTAAAATGTTTGAATATCGGAAGTTAATATGTAGGATAGTCGTGGATAATTAATTGTTATTAATTCTGTAAATAATAAATGGATTTGAGTTTTTTTTCATGGAACATACACATCACTATCAAGAGATAGATAGATTTGATTAGCACCTTAAGAAATATATACATACTTTTTTAGCTGAAAATGCATGTAAGAAAAATCTTTCCTTTGGCTTACATGTTTTTTTTATAGTTTAGATCCACGGGCTTCGAATATTAAACTACAAACCGAGTTAGAAAAGAAACCGGAAAATTGGCCTTCCTCTAAATTCTGATCATGATTGATCAAAACAAATGCGCTTTTAAAAGTTTCTTGTCTCCAATTCTAGTTATCACGATGTTTCGCTGAATCTGTCTGTCTTTTTTTTTCCCAGAGCATTCAGGAGATATTCTCATTGTTATCTCTAAAACAAGCAAAGATATGACTCAATATATTGAGAATAAATCATTAGTGCAGCTGAAAAATAAATTCAATAGACAGCAACCATTTGTTCCAAGTTAAGAAGAGAGCCAGGAGCTGAAGACCAGACAGGAAAACAATAGACCTACTTGAAACAAGGTATATTGAATTAATCAAAACATTTCCGAAGGTTAAACTGATCACCGAAAATTTTATAAGACTCCCAATAAGCACCCTCCCTTGTAAAAAAAAAAAAAAAAACACTTGAATATGTTCGTCTGACATACAGAAGTCGTAGTTTTAACTGAAGTTTGACTAAGCGCTTTTTAGAACGAGTTTTCCGTTAAAAACGAAAGTTTTGCAGTTTCCCACCAACAGCTTAACAAAGGAGAAAGTATCAGCAGTCCATTGGAAATCCGTTTGCAGGGATAATGAATTTTAATCAAAACTCTTTAAAATGTAAAAATGATAAAACTTTGTCATTTTTAATTTAGAAATGTAGCTTCACTAAAAGTTTCTCCTTATAAAAAAAAATATATGAAAAAAAAATGAAAAAAAAGAGAAAAAAAAAGGATGTCCTCAGAATTCAGGGCAAATTGCGTAATCGTTTGTACACTAAAATCGATCGCATTTGCTGCTACCAAAGAAATACAAAAGGAATACAATTGCTGGATTTTAGAATACTGCACAAAAGCAACGATGTTCCTGCTGACTGTAATGTCAGGTAGGCCTACAATGCAATGCTCTATAGATGCAGAATCTCTAATGTCAAATAGGCCTACAATGCAACGCTTAAAAACATAAAGATGCAGAAAAAGTAATGTCAGGTAGGCCTACAAGACAATGCTTAAAACATATAGGTGCAGAAGCTGCAATTGAAGATAGGCCTATAATGCAACGCTTAAAAGATGAAGATGCAGAAGCTGCAACGTAAGATAGGCCTATAATGCAATGCTTAAAACATAGTTACAGAAGCTGCAATGTAAGACAAGCCTTTAATGCAACGCTTAAACCTTTTAGATGCAGAAGCTGTAATGTAAGATAGGCCTACAATGCAATGCTAAAAGCATATAGATCATTTTAAAGGAAAACATGGTGTTTTTATGCTTTGACATCACCGAACTTGAAGAATCACAGTCCTTTAGGCCTACGCAATATGAGCCGACTGTTAACAGACTGTTGTGCAAACTTGCTTATTAAGCCATTTTCTAATCTTCCTTTCCAGTTTGGCACTTTTCCTTAATTCTTTGATCTAACTGATTTTATGCTTTAATTGGCGTATTTAAATTGTCTATAAATATCTGAAACACTCAGTATTACCTCCTCTGCTCCTCTTACTCCGAGCAACTTCCTCAGAAACAAATTATCTCGATTTCAGGCCCAACAATGCTCATACAATGAGTTATCCCACATAGAAATAATTAAATCCCTTAGAAAATTTATATTATTTTGATAAATGTATAATTCACATTAGTTTTGGAATGGAATTTAAATTTTGAGGCTTTTATAAGTAAAGAATCACATAGAAATTTAAAATATCGATATATAATAAAATTATTTTGATGGTTTCTGCGCGTGAAATAATTCTGTTAATCGGCGAGGTTCGTTTTAATTTTCCTATTATTTTTGGTATCAACCATTATCATTATTTATGAATCCTGGGTATTATTCATGGCATAAATCTGTTATATTGTACTTAGGCCTTCTTCTTGTTCTTCTTCTTTTATTATTATTATTATTATTATTATTATTATTATTATTATTATTATTGGTGTACGTGACCCGTCAAAAATGAGGGCTGAATCTTTAGATAGATATGCACACACATATGCACTCGCTTCTCCCCAGTGTATGACTACTCCCACTCCCCCCAACCAGTTGGAGGGGGAGAGCTCAGCGAAACCAAAAAGATATATGTATATATATGCATACACACACACATATATATATATATATATATATATATATATATATATATATATATATATATATATATATATATATATATATATATAATGCATATGAAACCATACTATTGCTCTTTATTATGTAAGGGAGATTATTATTATTATTATTATTATTATTATTATTATTATTACAATCCAAAGACTCCGAGCAGGGTAACAAACAAGCACGGAAACGAAAAGACGTAAAGAATCAACTAAAAAATGTGTAATCATAATACTAAATTTCCCATCAATGTGTGAGGCTGACTGTAATGACATCTTGTATTTTCCTTCAATGTTTTTGTCCTTTTGATGTTACCTGGGAAGCAGTAGAAAATTAGATCAGAAGTTACAATACATCAGCTAAGTTTCTATAAAGTTATAATCGGATGTAAGTTAAAAAGAAGAATTACCTGTATATTTAAGTTGGTTAAACCATAGGCATGTTAACATATCTAACGCAGAGAGAGAGAGAGAGAGAGAGAGAGAGAGAGAGAGAGAGAGAGAGAGAGAGAGAGATTTATTGATCAATCAATATAACTATTGTAATGAACCTTATGATGTAACACCTTCATCGATACCATCTAACTGATTCTTTCTTGCGTTTTCCATCAAGAACCTTTAATATTATCATTAAATTTTTATCATAAAAAAATGGATTTCATAAAACCCCTAATTACATAATTACTAGGTTACCTAATTCTATAAACTCTTAGAACTCCCAAATAGAAGTTTTTTGATACGCAATGGCCTCAAAATTTAGATTTTTGTCTTATCAAAACGTGTTTGATTCATTAACAAGACACAAAGGAGTTGATCCCGCTAATATTAACCAAATCCGATAATCCTGGACATGATAGCTAGTGAACTGTGGTGGGTCAGAGCCATTGAGCAGGTTCTCAAGTAAGCAGATTGATTCTCAATTAATCTGTCTGATGCTGTCCACTACTTCACCCGGCTGAAAAAGTGTCATTATTTATAACGGTCAAAGCTGTCGGCGTTAGGGTTAAAATCTCAGCCTACAGACTATATAAGTAATTGGTAGCACATCATCTACCGAGGGGGAACAGGGCTATGGTAAATGACACACACACACACACACCTAAGCTTTGGCATCTAAAGACAATTGATTTAATTGTACTTACACTTTTCAAGAAATAAAACAAACTGAGATTATATTGTTTTGTAATTACTTGTATTAAAGAATCTTATTTCATTTCCATCTAATATTAGATTAGAAATTAATTGATTCCCAAAAGACTTAAAACTAAATCCTTAAATCAAATCTCATTACTCATGATATCTGTCACACGACCATTTTCCAATTAAATTGAGAAATTTTGTGAAGAGTTATCGGCATTATTTCACCCCACAATAATTCGTTAAGAGAGAGAGAGAGAGAGAGAGAGAGAGAGAGAGAGAGAGAGAGAGAGATTCAACTTTTAACTTTGTTACAATAAATATATTTCTTAACTGGAGTCTTTTCCAATAATACTGTAGACTGGAAACTTGGTTCACTTTTGTAATTATCCATATTTGCAGTCGATTCCAATTAGTTGTAGATGGGCATTAAAGTAACTATCAGTGTGTATTATTTTGCGTTTTCTGTTAAAAATACCCGTAATTTTAAAACGGGAAATTCTCCGTAAAATATACTGTTCTCAGCCGCATTTCAGTAAAATACAGGTTACTGTAATCTTACCATACTATTATCTTTTATGGGTTGGTGACCGTAATATCCCTCCTTCACGTCAATATATCTGTTTTTAAATACCTGGCTACATTA
>NW_027171686.1:87500-100000 GCF_036898095.1 Palaemon carinicauda
ACTATCATTATTTACAGCTGTCATAGCAATCGGCATTAGGGATAAAACATCACCCTGCAGACTATACTGTATATATAATTACTAGCACCTCATCTTCCAGAGGGGCAACAGGGCTATGGTAAATGACAAACACACACATACCCATGCTTTGAGATATATGGACAATTGTATAAGAAAAGAAATATGCCCATATATATGCATACACACACACACATATATATATATATATTATATATATATATATACGTGTGTGTGTACGTGTGTGTGTGTGTGTGTGTGTGTGTATATAAGTATATTTATAGCATTAAGTTAACTTCAAATAAAAAGTATGAATTATGTTGAACATTCATGCTCTTTAGATTTTATCATTAGCTTTAGCTAACTAAGAGACATACCGGATACAAAATTCACAGTAACTGAAAAAAACGTTGAAAACTACAGCGAAACCAGTTTTTAATATCCGGATAACTAACATACAAAAAGGTAAAAAATCCTCTCGTCTCGCTTTCCTTGGAAAAAGTTAATCTAAATGCTCCAGTTTTATTTGATAAAGGATTGTTTTATTACAGAGGTTCATCAATATTAATTTTCTTTGGCCTAACTGTTCCGGGAACGATATCTGGGAAGATGATTCGATCAACCTTTTTTTCATTAAACGTCTGGAGAAAGTTTGGTGTTGCAGGAAAATAGCAGAGCGAGGAAAAATCCGGATGGAAACCTCAGGAGAATATCACTCTCGTATATTTCTGTTTACGTAATGGATATTGAAGCAAATATAATTTTGTTTACCTAAACAAGGAAAGAAAATGTTTTGCTAAATATGGAAAGAAAATGTTTAGCTAAACAGGGAAAGAAAATGATTAGCTCAATATGGAAAGAAAATGTTTAGCAAAACAGTGGGAAAATGTCTATATAAATATGGAAAGAAAAGCTTTAGCTAAACAGGGAAAAAGTGTCTCGCTAAATATGGAGAAAAACAATGAGACCTCTTGACTACGGTGGATGTGACACTCAAATGAGGAATCGGGAAAAGGCAATTCATTAAATGAAATAGAACATTAAAGGGATGAAATACTCAGTAATAAAAAAAAAAAATTAAAGCTGGAAGATTTTTTTTTTACTGTCTTTTTTACTGAATTATCCAGCTTATTACAGATCATCATCTTGTCATTTCTCGTAACACATACGATTTCAATTAGCATCCTTTATATTAAAGGTCGCTCATAAATGGCAGAGTGATATTGTCCTATCAAGCAAGACAATGCCGTAGAGATTGACTATATATAATCAGCGCCCAAGCCCACACTCCACCCAAGCTAGGACCAGCGAGGGTGAGCCAATGGCTGCTGATGACTCACCAGATTAATCTATAAGGTTCCCCCCAAACTCCCATCCTTATCTCACAAGGATGGTGAGGTTGCAGACACTACAAGAAGCTATCGAGCTTGATTGGGACTCGAACCCCAGTCCGGCAGATCACCAGGTAGGGACTTTTCCAATAGGCCAGCACAACGATAATCGATCGTTCGCTTGTTGAATTCACCAACCTCTTCGGAAGAACCTCCAACTTTTCAGTTACTTTTGGCATTATTTTTTCACACCGTCCAAACCCCAGGCAAGAGTAAGGACATGTCTAAGGCCTTTGTTATCAGAACCGGACCTCCAAAATATCTAAGCGAATTGCTACATATCGTGCAGCCACCAAACCGTGTTCACACGAAAATAGTTACAGATGGTTTCAAATTATTCAAACATACAGTAGATCTATGTCTACAGTGGGTTCAAGAGCTTTCAAATATGCAGTCACGAGACTATACAATAAGCTCTCACTAAACATCCGAAAGACTTGAAATAATAAGGCTTTCAAGAGGAAATTGAAGACTTTCTTGTTTTCTAAGTGCTTCAGTAGTGTAGATTTGACAATAAACGACCAATATGAGGTGTGAAATGCTGAATGCTTTCGAACGTACTAGATAAAATGACCGTGGAGGTTCTGTAGAGAGTAGGGTTCCCCAGAAAAGCAGCCCTAAAAATAATAAAATGAAAATAATGAACTTTTATGGAAATTAAAGGTTTTCCCCCATGTTTCGAATACCTCTGTCGATTTACTTTTATTAACTTAATCCCTTCCTTTTATATCTTAATATTCCAAGTACATAATCATAAATTCATATACGGTTTAACTGCTTGCATGCTTGTATCCATACCAACATTCAATGCTTTTCGTCCAGACAGAGAAACATTGACCATAAAATTCCGACTCTTCGATAAATTTGCTCTTAACTTTAACCTCCCAAACACTTACAAACTCGAGGTCTCTCATCAGTTTTCCAATCAACGCTGTATTATCTGAAGATACAAGCCATACAACAACAAGCAAACCACGACCCATTTTTTTCTGACACTGCTTTTCAGCAACAAAAAAAAAAAAAAAAAAAAAAATCCCTTTTCTCTCTGAATGTTTGTATCACCCCAGTAAAAAAAGATATCGAATAATCACAGACAACTAACGCAATTTTGTCTCAACCCCAATTTAAAAGAGAAAATTCACTATCACACCTTAAAACTATAACATATTCTTTACTTCTAATAAAAGAAAATTATCCCTCTGAGCAACGTATCACCTATAACAAATATCATCATTACATTCTTCCTATTTAAGGCTTTATATAATGCCTGATTGCATAACTATTTCACAAATTCCATTGTGAAGAGTAGGGTAATGTTTATCAAATATACATATGAATCAGTCAATAAAAGAGGGACTTCAATTGGTAACAAACATTTTTCTTATGTTTATAGGAGTTACTGAATCTGAATATACTCTTAAATAGAAACACACACAAACACATACATATCAACACACACACACACACACACATATATATATATATATATATATATATATATATATATATATATATATATATATATAAATATATAATATATAAATATATAATATATAATATATAATATATAAATATATAAATATATAAATATATACATACATACATACATATATATGTGTGTATGTGTGTGCGTGTGTGTGTGTATGTGTGTGAAGTGTGCATGAGTTTACCTATGTGCATGTATACATTGCGAGACCAAGCATAGAGTTAGTCCTAACTCCTAATGAAATAGTGTAGTCAAACTTTAATCTAAAGATATTCGAACCTTATTAACCCCTGACTACTGAGAATGCTCAACTTGACAACGGGGCCGAGTGAACACAACCAAACTCAAAGTAACTCAGACAGGAAGAACTTGACATCGTCACCTCGTCTAATTAGTGTCTTGTGAAGAGACCCTCGGAGAAGCAGTTCAAAGTTTGCTTGGCCTGAGGAGCCTCAGTCACTCTCGATGGTTCTTCGCGAGAGGATTGCAGGAGATATCTAACAGCTCTCTAGAGATCCTTCTCTAAACATGTTTTTTGCATATTTTCTGTGAGAGAGAGAGAGAGCGAGAGAGAGAGAGCGAGAGAGAGAGAGAGAGAGAGAGAGAGAGAGAGAGAGAGAGAGAGAGAGAGTATACATTTCCCATATAGAAGTAGGTTGTTAAATTCTCATACATATATATATATATATATATATATATATATATATATATATATATATATATATATATATAAAATACCCTTAATCCAGATATTGCAATAAAGATCAACTAATGTATTTATTTATATGTTAAGCATAGGAGAGAGAGAGAGAGAGAGAGAGAGAGAGAGAGAGAGAGAGAGAGAGAGAGAGAGGGTGGGGTTTATATATATATATATATATATATATATATATATATATATATATATATATATATATATATATATATATATATATAAATTTACAGTGCTATTACGGCCAATAGTTTCTTTTGCTCCCTTTCGAGACTGCAGGTTGATTCTGGAGTTGTAATCACACCACCATGTAAGCTAGTAACCGGTCATTTCTATATTTAAGACAGGTTCATTAAAGCCCACTCTCTCTCTCTCTCTCTCTCTCTCTCTCTCTCTCTCTCTCTCTCTCTCTCTCTCTCATATACCTGGACTGAGGGTCGTAATACTGAGCAAAAAGAGAAACCCAATTAATATTTACAATATTTTCTCTATAAAACATAATCATACATTTTGTTTTTCTTATTTTTTATCGATCACTTCCAGGCAAATTTCTTCCGGAGTTCCAAATGATATCTTGAAAAAATCGTCCGAAGACTTCGGGGGAATTCAAGAAATCTAATTAGAATAAGAGTTTCAACTTAATATAATCAATTATTCTTTTAAAAATACCATTGGAAATCATTTAGAAATATACTTAGGTTTTTTAATTGTGAAGGATTTTTAATTCATAAAATGAGCGTTTAAAAATACAGCGATGTCTAATCTCTTATAAATTCACATAATTATATCAGAAATTTTGAGTTGAAAAAAATACTCCAAAATCCTCTCTGTCTTCAGGGATATGATATGATGATTAAAAACTTTTTACTGCGTTTCATTCTACCTTGAGGCGTCAGTGACCCTGGCAGTTTGACGCCGCTTAGTGTCCATGACCTTTGTAGTTGTGACGCTAGGCAATCTAATCAATCTTTAAGTATGACCATATATATATATCTTATTTTATATATATATATATATATATATATATATATATATATATATATATATATATATATATATACGTGTGTGTGTATAATTATATACAGAACGATAATATATATATATATATATATATATATATATATATATATATATATATATATATATATATATATATATATATATATATATATATATATATATATATATATATTCAAATAAGCCATATATATTTTTGATAATTTAAATCACTCAAAGACAAGAGCTTGTGTCCGGCCGGGAATCGAACCCTGGTCGGCAAGCTTGTATAGACAGGGACTAAACCACTTGGCCAAGTGGTTTAGTCACTGTCTATACAAGCTTGCCGACCAGAGTTCGATATATATATATATATATATATATATATATATATATATATATATATATATATATATTACAAGCCAAATTACAACACTAGTTGAAGCAGCAAGTTACTATAAGGGCTCCAATAGGGAAAAATAGCCCAGTGAGGAAAGGAAATAAGGAAATAGATAAACTACAAGTAATAGATAATCAAAATAAAATATTTTAAGCACAGATGTTGTACCAAGACCTCAGATATCTCATCCTGCTATTACACGGGTGATTAATTAAGCATAGGGTTCTAGTTTTAATGTATCGAACGCTATTAAATTATATTCCTGGTAAGGCACAGACTTGTGAAAATTTATGTATCAAGTGTTGAGATCTTTGAGCAAAATTCTGTAGATGAAGATGTGGCAAAAAAGCTGTTCTTCCCTAAAGAAGGATTAAAGAAAGACATTTACACTTATTATAAGGTGTATATACTATGCTGTGAAAATGAAAAACATTGATATGACAATTCTTGGAGGAAAATAATTAATGTCAAAGAGGCATCAAAGAATGTTATACATCTATCTATCTGTATATCAATTTTATACATACTTTGCCTATATAAATCTATACATACTTATTCATTCATTTTCATTTCTTTGATTGTCTATTTAGAACTTTCGCTATCTCTCTTTTTTTTGAAGGGAAAGATTCCCAAAGAAAATATTTAGAGTCGTAGTAAGTTGTCACATTCAATTTTCTCTGCTGAAAATGGTTTTAGCTCCGTGCACATAACTATCATTGAGGTTGCATTATTTATGCAATACAAATACTATCCAGTGTTTCAGTGGAATATTTCAGACCTGAGCGTTGTTTAAACTTGGTATCGCCCACTGGAAATAAGACAGGTATAAAGTTACAGGTGAGGATATTTGAGTGAAGATAACAACTTTTAATTTTAGTGTCTCAGTCGTGAGTAGAAGGAGATCGTTGTAACGTTTTCATCAAAAGGAATAAAGATTTTGATCATTGTTCATTCGGAGTTTGAATAATTTAGAACAGAATTATCTCTACAATTTAATTGTAACCAGATCCACAAGACTGTTGCGTGTAATTATAAAACGAATTTTTTTTTTTTTTTTTTTTTTTTTTTTTTTTTTTTTTTTTTTTTTTTTTTTTTTGGCAAACAGTAATTAAAAAGCCTTAAAAATGCGCTTAGCTTGAAATTAATCAATCTCAGGATGACTCAACCTGCGTAAACAGGAAATAACGGAGAAATTACTGGAGATATTTTCAACTGGGAAATGAGGTTCAGAATTTTTTTCAAGGATACGCATTTCTGTGTCAACTACAGAAAGCTACTAAAATAAAACTGTTGTTAAACTAAGTAATAATAAAAAGAGTTTGTCATTTCAATCTAGCAATTAGGAAAATTATGTTGAAGGTAAATGCAAAGTTGTCTTGTTTTGATGTATGCAAAATTGTGCACATTTGAAGACGATACTCCGCCTAATAGGAGAGTGAAAAATAGTAGAATGATTTTGAAAGCTTTTGTTAGCCCAGACAGTTTAAAGTAAATATCTGCAGTAGTAAGTTCATGAGAGTAAATTGAATCCATGAGAATCAAGCAATAGACATTGATATGGGTAGTGGAGATATTAAAGTGATTAATTGATTTCAGTGTTTGTTAGTAAGTACACTTTATAAAAGTATGATGGAGAAATTGCAGTTACAAAATTGGTGAATGACCGGAGGGTGTGTTCAAAACATTGACAGGACCCTTGAATTATTTGTGAAAGTGTAAATGAGAGTGTATAAAAGGCTTATTGAATCAGTTGTCCTTTATGAATGTTGAGTATAAAGTACGAATATGGAGGGTAATGATAAAATTACTAGTTTATGCAGTAAATGTGTATGTAGATACGGAAACAAAAGTAAGAAACTATGTATCTTGTGCGAGGCGCCAGTTAGGTGATAACTGAGAGACGAGGTGAATGCAACTAACGTTATTTCAACGGACAGCGAGCTTTTTGTTACAACAGTTTCTGTGGAAGAAGGTCACATAAATCCATATAAATCAATTCAAGAAAAGACTGGCTTAAACCGGTTCTGTTGACAGAGAGGTGTAGAACAAGATATACAATAAATAAGAAAACACTGTTACAATATACGAGTGTGTGTGTGTGTGTGTGTGTGTGTGTGAAACACGTTGCGGTACAATTTTGAACTTGGTCGTTTTAACATGAATGGAGGATGATATATTCGTGAAAATAAGAATGTATGAAGAAGTTGTAATGGCTAAGAAGTTCTTACTTATTAGAACTTCCTACTGGAAAATTGAAAAGTCCAAGAAGTTGAACAAATGGCGTGAAAGAATTGTGAGCAAGGATGGGTACGTAAAACATATGTATTGGCGAGCGAGTGATTTTTCAAGTATATGAAGTACAATAGATATTAAAGTTTAAATTTTGCTGATGAATTATTCTATTGCACGATTTGGCCGCTAAAGTAAGAAAGTGGCAAGAAAAACGGCTCAATGTTGATTATTATTATTATTATTATTATTATTATTATTATTATTATTATTATTATTATTATTATTATTATTAGCTGAAATACATCTCTAGTTGTAAAAGCAAGATGCCGTAAGCCCAGGAGCTCCAACAGGGAAAAATATCCCAATGAGGAAAGGAAACAAAAAAAAATAATCTACAAGAGAAGTAATGCATAATTAAAATAAAATATTTCAAGATCAGTAACAACATTGAAATAGATCTTTCATATATAAGCTAAACAAACTTTAAAAATGAAGAGGAATAAGATAAAAATGCTTCAAATCTAACCCCATTTTTATTCACTTATCAATAATGAAAAGACCAACTCTGACCTCAAATGCAATCACAGGAAATCCGCCATATCAGAAACTAAGCCTCGAAATGAAGCTCTGTCAGAGTAACGGATTTAATAAGGCCAACTATTAATTAGCAGCATTGCATGTTTATGAGGATTGTTTTAAAGATCTAATTCGGTTACTTACCTTCATTATAGGAGGCCATATTAACCAGGGCAAAGACAGCTGGTCTAAGAAGCCTTCATTTGCTTATCTAATTATTCAAATTTGCAATTTGAATTGTCTTGTTATTCTACGCAACGTTACTGGAATTATTATATATATTTGACTTTACAATCATAGAAAGTAATGCTTTAGTATGATTTATGCAGGTAAATTCTTTTATATTGTAATAAAAACACATTCAAATGAAGTGAAATGCCATTCTTTATAAGCTGATGGTTCGACAGTACGAAGTAGTCAAAATCATTAGCAATATATAAAGAAAACCACAATAAGAAAATAGGCAACGCAATTGTATAGAAATGATTATATGCTATAAATCAGTGACCAACGATTTAAGGAGAAGGAAATGAAAAGAGCAGTTGCAACAATCTGAAAATACATTGAACGTAAACTGTATATTCAAATTCCATAAAGAAAAGATATCAGTGATGTTGATACTGGGACTTGAACTGCTCATTATTACGCGTTGGAATGCTATTGTTCACATGATGATGATGATGATTATTATTATTATTATTATTATTATTCTTATTATTATTATTATTATTACTTGCTAAGCTACAACCCTAGTTGGAAAAGCAGAAAGCTATAAGGCCAAGGGCTCCAGCAGGGAAAATAGCCCAGTGAGGAAAGGAAATGAGGAAACCTCAAGTCATTATTCTTATTTCTTTTAGATCTCGTTATGAAAAATACCTTCAAATATCATTTACTATTTTCAACTTGGAAAAACATGATTCTACAATCATGTGTACAAAACATTTATATTTCATGCAACCTAAAGGCAGGAGTCCATTGTATTTGTGTAAAGAACTAGAGAAAGCAAAATCTCAAAATTATCTGCATTATATATATATATATATATATATATATATATATATATATATATATTTATTTATATATTCAAATAAGCCATATATTTTTTATACATTAATGGCTGGATTCTCTTAACAACCTCGGGATCAGAGCCCAGGCGAAATCACACAAAGACAAGAGAACCCAGACATTATTGTATCAAAAATATATGGCTTATTAGAATATGAAAAACACGTCTAAATATGCAAAATTAATTATATATATATATATATATATATATATACATATATATACATATATATATATATATATATATACATATATATATACATATATATATATATATATACATACATATATATACATATATATATACACATATATATACACACACACACATATATATATATATATATATATATATATATATATATATATAAATTGGTAGTTACGACGGATTTTCCACTGTTTAAATAAGAAGTTATTTGAATTCCTTTTCAAAAAGTCAAAAGAAAGCTTATAACTCGGTCTTTAAAGTGTCCAATATTATATGCGAAAAAAGCAGCAAAAGATTCTTCTAATAAAAAAGAATTTAAACCCGGAATATTTTATTAGCTATTTAGAAATACATTTAGCTTGTCAACAGAAAGTTGAAAAGTGTTCTCAAAAACCTTGTTTTGAAAGCCACAGCATTCCTATCAAATAATTTTTCATAGTTGACTTTTGAATACTAATTCTTATGCAAAAGCCCATTAAAATGGTTCGACCTCATCTTCTAGGTGCAGCTGGATAACATGCAGCTTTTGCCTTGATAAGATGCACTGAGTATCTCTGAATCTTTCCTAATTACTTTAAATTTAGTTCGAGCATATTTTGCATTTCACATTCGTTATCGTAAACAACCAGCAAAAACTCAAATAGAATTGCTATTTCCCTCGCTGAGGTTTTCCCTCAGTCAGGTTGCCATTTAGAATTAAAATTGCAACTCTTCCATCAAGTAATATGATACGCCATTATCAAGCATTTGCAAGAGGCTAATGCCAGGATTCAATTATGCAAAAGACCTTTTAGGATAATTGTATCGACCTATTTCTCTGCCAGCTATACATTTTTGTTGTTATATATCTACTAGTGTGCGCGGCCCGTCAAAAATGACTGCTAAATGTTAAGTACAGATGGGCATTAAAGTAACTATCGGTGTACAATCTTTTGCGTTCTCTTGTTAAAAATTCCCTTAATTTTAACTGGGAAATACTTCGTAAAAATATACTGATCTCGGCCGCATTTCATAAAATACAGGTGCTGTAATCTTACCATACTTTAGTACTATCTTTTACGGATTGGTGACCGTAATATCCCTCCTTTACGTCAATATATCAATTTTTAGCGCGGTAAATACCTGGCCACATTTATTGAATTCATAACCCAAATGCATAAATTGTTTACATTAGACTACAGGACTATGCTTAAATTATTCTCACTCTTGACGCCCTCTTTCTCACTCACACAACATATTTAATTTTGTTCTGATTTCTTTAACGCTCTAATATCTCTCAATGATAAATTTCTTCATAAAAGTGGATCAATGTTGTCTCATAAGTACGCATGTTCACAAAGTGGAATATAAGTGTTAATACTAAGTGGCAACTTATGGAGAACGGTTGTCCTTGTCCGATGCAAAAATATAAAAGCATCACCAGTTTCCCCCGACCCCTAGTCCATGTCTTACTAGAGGAAGAGAAGAAGGAAAAGGATAAGAAAGAGAGAGAGAGAGAGAGAGAGAGAGAGAGAGAGAGAGAGAGAGAGAGAGAGAGAGAGAGAGAGAGATTTCAGCACTAGACCAAAGAAAGCCTGTTGCTGTTTTTGCTGGATAACCGGGGGACGTCAGTGACAGGATACTATCTTTCTATCCTGCCTGTCTCGGAACCCCAAACCGAGAGGTAGTCCTGATTCGGAAGACACCCAAGAGGAAGGATCCTCAACGGAGTCAATTTCTTAGGGCTTGACCCGAACCAGGACTCTCGGAAAACCCGAGTCTCTTTACTTCAGGTTATCCAGGACGATACAGACATCACTGCCATTACTCGTCTGAAAATATTCTCCATTTAAGAAGACTCAAACATTTTATGCAAAGTTTATAAATTTGTTGATAAATTCATTATTTATTATAAAGATTAATAATTAAGAATCTAGTTGCCTTAAGTACTAATTATCATTACAGCTATTTATGAATTTTAGATATTTATTTTTATTAGATAAATCAGTAATATGATGGGCAAGGAGAGGCACCCGATGAGATACTACTGCTAGAGAGTTATTTGGTACTGTGATGGCAAGATAGTACTACATTGGATCCCTCTCTTGTTAAAACTCATTATTCCTTTGCCTAATTTTAGAGTATAATTTTTAAAGGCCAAGACAGAATAACAATATTTTCATTCAAATTCGATTTGAAATAAATAGTGTATTTCTAAAATCATTGATTAAAACTTTTATGTTAATGTACTGGACATAAGATGAAGAGACTATAGATAGATGGAGAGAGTTGACTCGAGTGGCCGACCCTTTTATACAATGGGAATGATGAGGTTGAAAGACGCACACAATTACTCGAGTAGTTAAATCCATCTAAAGTCTATGATTTGTAATGAGAGCATAGCTGTTCGGAACCTTGTTTTCAATTATGGCTCATCAGGTGACAGCGGGTTCTACGGTTAAAACATGTTATTTGCAGGAACAATATCATGTCTACCTTTCAGGGGTCGGAAATTTAGTCTGAACACTGTGTCACTGAGATATGCTTTAAGGATAAAAAGACTTTTCACCTTCAACTTCAATACACCATATTTATTAGGCCTATAAATATTCCCATTCCTTAACTTTAATATCCAACCTAGAACATCCATCGAACAGTCACAAATAATTTCCAAGATTTCACAATAACTATTGTTTGTTCGTAACTATGACGGTCTAAGTTCAAACAATATCTATAGACCATGTTTGATACAATTCTTTAGACAATTCTACTTTACAGAATGTGAAGTGTGAAGATGATGAAGAATGGAGAAGTATTGATTTAAAAGCTCAAGATAGAGACGACTGGAGAAATGTAACCCGGGCCCTTTGCAACAATAGGCGTAGGAGGAGATGATGATGGAATATATATTGAATTTTAATCAAAACTCTTTAAAATGTAGAAATGATAAAACTGTCATTTTCAATTAACAAAGGTAACTTCACGAAAAGTTTCTCCTTATTGAAAAAAAAGAAAGAAAAAAACAAGGATGTCCTCAGAATTCGGGGTAAATTGCGTAATCGTTTGTACACTAAAACCGATCGCATTTGCTGCTACCACAGAAATACATAAGGAATGCAATTGCTGGATTTTAGAATACTACACAAAAGCAACGATGTTCCTGCTGACTGTAATGTCAGGTAGGCCAACAATGCAATGCTCTATAGATGCATAATCTCTAATGTCAAATATGCCCACAATGCAATGCTCTATAGATGCATAATCTCTAATGTCAAATAGGCCTACAATGCAACGCTTAAAAACAAAGATGCAGAAAAAGTAATGTCAGGTAGGATTACAATGCAATGCTTAAAACATATAGAAGCAGAAGCTGTAATGTCAGGTAGACCTACAATGCAATGCTTAAAACATTTTAATGCAGAAGCTGCGATGTCAGA
>NW_027171686.1:107500-110000 GCF_036898095.1 Palaemon carinicauda
TCCAATTATCGTTTTCCATTCTCTCCCACGTTAAAGGTTGCTCATGAATGGCAAAGGAAAGGGACAGTGCCTTATATAGACTGACCATTTATTCATATGATCAACACCAATGCCCCCTCTCCACCCAAGCTAGGACCAGGGAGGGCCAGCCAATGGCTGCTGATGACTCAGCCGATGGACATTTAGGCTCCCCCTAACCTGCATTCTTAGCTCACAAGGATGGTGAAATTGCAGAAACTACAAGAAACTCTCGAGCTTGGGTGCGACTCGAACCCCAGTCCGACAGATCATCAGGCAGGGAAGTTTCCAATAGAACATCACAACGACGTTCGATCCTTCACTTACTGAATTCGCAAACCTCTTCAAAAGAATTTCCGAATTTTCAGTTAATTTTGGCATTCATCTTCTACACTTCACTTCCATTCATTTCTATGGAAACTAAGTTTACCCCTCATGATTTGAGTACCTCAGTCGCTTCACTTATTAATTCAGTTCCTCTCTCTTATATCTTAAATATATATATATATATATATATATATATATATATATATATATATATATATATATATATATATATATTTGCTTATGTATTTATATAGATAAGGCTACCATTATTCATATAAATAAACTGTATTGAAAGTCAAAACAAGAATTTACCGGTCACCAAAAAATGACCCTTTTTGGCAGGTGTCAAATGAGGTTTGATCTCCGCCCAGTAAACACCTGATAACTGCCCAGGTAGCTGGTATGGGAGTGTCATTGTTCTATAATCCTCTATATGTATGTTCGTACGTTCCTATGAAATGTAAAGAAACTTCTCTCAATAAATCAGTCCTCTGAAGAAGTATCACGAAACTAGTCAGAACTTAATCTTATATTTCGTATTTTCATTTTCCCTGTGGTTTTTCTGCATCTGAGCATCACATTTTCCTGTGATTTTTACGCATATATATATATATATATATATATATATATATATATATATATATATATATATATATATATGTGTGTGTGTGTGTGTTTGTGTGTGTGTGTGTGAAATTTATTGTGATGTCTATTTACGATTGTAAAATAGCACAAATATCTACTTCATAGATAATAATTTATCTATATAAGACAAATATAGCTGTTCCTAGTCTACTGCTGGACAAATGATTCAGACATGTCATTATTCTTGTCTGGAGTTTGTCTAAAGAGATATATATTATCAGCACTGTTAACTCTCCCGTTTTCCCTCAGATTTTGGTAGAGAGAGAGAGAGAGAGAGAGAGAGAGAGAGAGAGAGAGAGAGCACATATCAGGGATCTTATGCAAATGATCATATATAAAGATTGATTAGGTTGCCTGGCGTCGCAACTACAAAGGTCATTGACACTAGGCGGCGTCATAACTGCCAGGGTCACTGACGCCTCAAGGTAGAGTGAAACGCAGTAAAAAGTGTTTAATCATCATATCATATCCCTGAAGACGGAGGGGATTTTGGAACGTTTAAGTCTGATTATTTCTTTCAACTACAAATTTCTGATAATATTATGTAAATCTATAAGAAATTATACATCACAGAATTTTAAACTCCTGTTTAAAGGAATTAGAATTACTTTTCCAATAAAAAAGCAAAAGTATTTTTCTAAATGTTTCCCAATTGTTATTTTAATGAACATAACTCTATCAAGTTGAAAACCTTATTTTCAATTACATTCATCTCATTTCGTCCAAAGTCTCCGACTGAGTTCTTCAAGATTTCCTTTGGAACTCCGGAAGAAATTCGTTTGGAAGTGATTGATACAAGACTTCATTCATTATTTTAAACATATAATTTTGTACAAATTTTAATTTAGAGAAGCAAATATTTACAAATATAATCAATATCATTTTTATCTAAAACAAAACTTGCTTCGTTATTAAAAGTTTTACTAAATGTATCAATGTCTTTTCAGTTCAAAATAGTGAATGAAGTCTTTACAGGTGTTATAAGAATAAAGCTTTCAAGCAAATAATAAGGAGAATCTTATATATCCTTAGTTTGTAGACCTAATGCTATATTTTATTACAAATTCTAATAATTGAATAAATTTTACTTCAGATAGAAATGATATTACTTATTACAGTAATTATTTGCTTTTATAAAATGATATTTATTGTACAGAATTACATGTTCAAAGTAATGCAAAGGTTAAACATATAGATGCAGAAGCTGCAATGTAAGATAGGCCTACAATGGAACGCTTAAAGCATATAGAGCATTTAAAAGGAACACATGACTATGTTTTTATGCTTTGACATCGCAGCACTTGAAAAATCTTCTCCAACCGAACGAGGAGGGAAGAAAAGATATTCCTTTAGGCCTACGCAATATGAGCTGGCGGTTAACTGACTGTTGTGCAAACTCGCTTACTAAGCCATTTTCTAATCTTTCTTTCTAGTTTGGCCCTTTTCCTTATTTCTTCATCTGTGGCTTTAATCTAACTGATTTTATTCTTTAATTAGCGTATTTTAATTG
>NW_027171686.1:115000-146126 GCF_036898095.1 Palaemon carinicauda
AGTGGTTAGCGGACACAGAGAATAGGATCGCTAGTTTTAAAATAACTGACGATGTTGCAAAAATTAAACAGGCAATGATGTTAGTCAACGTAGACGTAGGGGATGCTCACCCTACATTAAACGGTAAGGCCTTTGAAAAAATTACCACTTTCAACGAGTTCAAGGAGGAATGCAGACTATTGTGGCGATCGGCCAAGGAGACCGATCGGTTGTTGAACTTGTATAGGTTTAACTCGGCTAAATTTGAAGGTGATTCCATGCCTAGTCTGTATACCCAGGTTCTGAATCATTTAGGAGTAGTTAAGGAAGACATTTTGTCATTACCCACAATCACGGTAGGAAACAGAATGCAGTTTAGTGAGGATAATAACCAACTGGTGGATTTAGATGAAATTTTGACTTATATGGCCTACGGTACATTGTATGCAGCCTTTGGTGAAAGGGAAAGGAAGGCTTTCAAGGACCTAAAGTTAGATCCTGCCCAGAAGCTCACAAAAACGTTGAGCCAAATCCAGGAAATCCTCCAGAAAAACGAGACCCAAATTGAAGAGGTCACTTTTTCGGCAAATACCAAGCAAAGAAGGTATCAGAATTACAGGGAAGATAAAAATAACGAGACCGGTAGGAATAAATATTACCATAAAAATTATCAAAATAACCAGCCCCCTTACAAGTCAAATGAACAAAACAGAGGAAATTATAATGAAACATATAAATCTAGAGGGAATTATCATCATAAGGGAGCTAGACCAAAGAATAGGTATTGCCAGTATTGTCAAAGAGGAGGTCACACAGACCAAGAATGTTGGTATCAAGGTAAGAAACATAATAAACCCTCCGAAAATACTCCTCAGGTACAGGCAAGGGATAACTCAAACCCTACTAATTACTCCGAAGAAAAACAAGGTAACAGAAAGTGACTAGAAGAGCAGGATAGGAGTCCAGGAAATAGGGAAACCAAAGAATGGAAGGATGTTGCAGGTAGCGGAGGTACATCCACGTTGCCAGCAACATATTTATCCTTCCGACAGCAATCATTACCCAAGACAAATATCAAGATAGAAGGTAAAGAATGTCTTAGTTTGTTAGATTCAGGAAGTACTGTAAATCTCATAGGGCTCCATACCTTAACTGATTATTTGAATATACCTATTTCTGCAATTAGGAGTGAGGATACATTAATTCAGGGGATAACTGGCAATCAGCTTAACAATGTAGGAGCCATAGATTTAAACATTGAATTGCTAGAGAAGAAGTGTCAAGTGCCATTTTTGGTTTTGCAAGAAGTAGCATTTCCCGCTCGAGCTTTGATTTCTTTTGCAACAATGCAAGATTTTGGCATAGTTTTTGATTGTCAAGACAGAAGATTAGTTCTAAAGGGAAATAATCAGGAAGTCTGTTTCCAACTTGTTGATGACAAGTCCACTACAAATTTGGCCAATTTGCAGGGGACCGCTTCGATAGTTGAAACACACTCCGGTTCAGGAAGAGAAAGGGAAATCAAAGTAAAATCAGAAGAAAGGGAGAAAGAAGAGAATTTAGCAATTGCACCCAGAAAGGGGGAAATTACTTCTTGTAAAGGCAGCACACATACTAAGGAGGAAAATGTCGACAGAGAATCTGAGAGAATAGATAAAAGGGAATTCCAAGAAGTTTTGCTGCTAGGCACATTGAATTCACAAGAATTAAGACACTTAAGAGAAACAGAATCTCAAAAAGGAGGAGATGAAGATTCATGTTTTTGTACTCAAGTACAAACTGGGGAAATAAGTCTGATCAGCACAGCAGATGCAAACAAAATAAGATTTAGGCTAGCTAGAGATGTAGTACTACTGCCCAATACTCTTACTAGAGTATATTTAATAACCCGCCTACACACAAATAATGATGTAATCTTGACCCCAGAAGGATTACCAGAATATGTCAGAATGGATAACTCATTAGTTCAGATGGAGGGATTAGCCTGTACTACTTATGTCATGAATTATTCTGATAAAAGACTCCATTTGTTAGCGGGTACAGAATTTTGTACAGGAATAGAAGTTACACACAAAATGATTCCGTTAGAGGAGGAAGCATTCTTTACCATAGGAAACATTGATGCAGGAATAGATAGGGAGATAGATAACACCGATTTTCCTGAGTACCGTAAAAGGTTAATAGAAACCTTAAATAAATATAGGCAGGGCATAGCAATTACAGGTGATAGGTTAGGTAGGACTGAGGTGTTAAGACATAAGATAATCCTAGATGATGGAGCCAAACCCTTTTTCATACCTAATTATAAATTGCCTATCAGCCAACGTCCAATAGTAGATAAAATGATAGAAGAAATGAAAGAAGAAGGAGTGGTCATACCCTCTAAATCACCTTATAATTCTCCCATGTTGTTGATTCCAAAGAAAGATGGAAGTTACAGATTAGTGATTGATTATCGCAAGTTGAATGCGAACACAGTTCCTGATAGGATGCCCATGCCTGTAATAAATGATGTATTGGCTCAGTTAGGAGGAGCAAAGATCTTCTCATCCTTAGATCTACTAAGTGGATATTGGCAAGTACCTTTAGACGAAGAATCAAAGCCATTAACTGCCTTCAGCACACATAAAGAACACTTAGAATTTCAGGTAATGCCATTTGGGTTAACATCAGCTCCATTGACTTTTGTAAGGTTAATGTTACAGATCTTAGGAGACATAGAGAATGTGTCAGTCTATTTAGATGATGTCATTATATTTAGCAAAGATATAGAGAGCCATTTCGGAACCATAGAAATCGTTTTAGAACGACTAAGACTGGCAGGATTAAAGATAAAGGTTAAGAAATGTCAATTCTTGAGGAAATCATTAGAATATTTAGGACATGTGATCAGTGCTGATGGATTGCGCATGCAGGAAGGAAAAATAAAGGCGATTGTGGAATATCCTGCTCCACAAAATTTGAAAGGTGTAAGAAGATTTTTAGGGATGATAGGATACTATAGACCATTTGTCAAAAATTTTGCTACTATAGCTAAACCATTGACAGAATTAACTAAGAAGGATGTAGAGTTTGAATGGAAAGCAGAGCAAGAGGAGGCTTTTCAAAAGTTGAAGGAGAAATTAATCCAAGATCCTATCTTAGTGTATCCAGACTTTAGCAAGCAATTTTACTTAGCATGTGATGCTTCGAATACAGGAATAGGAGCGGTTTTGTTACAGAAGGCAAAAACCCGAATGAGGGTAGTATATTATGCAAGTAGAGTCCTGAATGCGGCCGAACGAAATTACAATACCACAGAAAAGGAATGTTTAGCCATTTATTGGGCACTGAGAAAGTTTCGGCACATTTTGTTAGGACACAAAGTAAATGTACTTACTGACCATAAACCCATCTGTGACCTATTTAAGAAAAGAGCTTTCACTAATAACTTAAAGTTTAATCGATGGTTTATTAGTGTGCTAGAGTTTGCTCCAGAATTTAGATACATTCCAGGTAAGTTTAATACTTTAGCAGATGGATTATCTAGAGCACAAGAGGATACTGAAAGAATTATCACAACTAACACCTTTTGTTTCAGCTGTCAGGTCGTAGACTTAGATTTGGAGAGAGTTAAAATAGAACAAGAGAAACAAGAAAGTATCAGGAAAATAATAGGAGATTTGCTACAAGATGAAACCTCTAGGTCAGATTTTGAATTAATAAATGGGATATTATATAAGAAGGCTAAGGATAGGAGTGCTTGCTCTAGACTATATGTGCCTGACACCCTGACTAAAGAAGTATTAACTCTAACACATACCCACAAGTTGGCAGGACATCCAGGAATCAAAAAGACTCTGAGAACAATAAATAGAAATTATTTTTGGCCTAAGTGCAGCGAAGAAGCAAAGCAATTTGTAAATGAATGTCAAACTTGTAATAGGCATAAAGGTCATGTAAATGTCAGAGCTCCTTTAGAAAAATATCCTAGTAATTTAAACCCTTTTGAGGTAGTTCAGATGGATCATATAGGACCCTTTCCAAAAACTTTGAGAGGAAATAAATATATACTGGTATTCATTGATTATTTGACTCGGTATTTAGAAATTGTCCCAGTCAGAGATAGAACTGCAGTTTCTGTTGCAGAAGCTTTAAAGACCAGAATACTCACAAGACATTCGTGTCCGGAGGTACTTTTGTCGGACAATGCACCCGAATTCACCAGTGAGGTAATGAAAAAGCTTTGTGAATTTTTTGAGATAAAGAAATGCGAGATAACCCCTTATAAGCCGAGTTCAAATGGGACAGTGGAAAGGGCCAATAAGAAGATACTGGATGTACTGCGAACTATCATTAGTCCAACTACAGAAGATTGGGACCTAGCGTTAGAGGACGTTCAGTTTACTTTGAATAACACAGTAAATGAGACAGTAGGAGAAACCCCACACTTTTTGCTTTATGGTTATCAGAAAAGACTGCCAAACTCATTGTTAGATGACGCAAAACCTCCTAGGCACACATATGATTACCAGGACTATATAGCTTGGAAACTGCAAAGAACCTTTCAAATAATAAGACAAACCAGACAATCTTTAGAAAAGGGCCAACAGGTAAATAAGAAATACTATGACACAACTAGTTCCATGACTGACCTGAAGATAGGCTCACAAGTATATATAAAGGTACATGTAAAGGAAGGACCAAATGAAAAGGTATCTCCCAAATTTGAAGGTCCTTATAGAGTGTTAGAAAGGGAAAGGAATAATAAATTTAAGCTGATACATGAACAGAATTTAGATGTAAGGTATGCCCATTGGAATCATATGAAGGTTGTAAAAACTAATCCATGGTCCTCTCAACTTCTACAGGAAGTGGTGGAAAAACTTCCTTCTGATCCTACCCCTGGTGGTCGGTATCACTTGCGAAATAGACATTAAAAGTGGGGCCTTGATACAAAATCATGGAAAAGGTGAACTGTTAACAGATTTTGCTGTAGTAAAAATTAATGTCAATTCAATATTAGAAAGGGAAGAACATTTGAACCAGTTAGATAAAGAACTACGGAAGTGCATACTAACCCATAGTGATTCTGCCTTTGTAGAAGTATTAAGAAATTTACAGGGTAAAATTGAAGACATTGTCAGGCCTCAAAGAAACAAGAGATCTTTGTTACCTTTTGTAGGAAGTGCCTTTAGTGCTTTGTTTGGAGTGGCTACAGAAAACGATGTAAGAGGTTTGACTGACCGTGTAGAACTAATCGAGAAATGGGCTAATCAGAAGGGTAATCTTATAAGTACTCTGATAGAAAATAATAATAAGAATGTAGAGAACATAAAAAAGATGGTGGAATTTATTAATCAAGTTAACGTGAATGTTTCTAATAAAATAGATGACGTAGAACAAGTGTTTAAGTTGATTCATGAAGTAGAAATCGAGATTGGTGATCACAAGGAATCTGTGAACGGACTAATAAATGCACAAAAGGGAATACTCAGCCCTGCTATCATTTCTCCAAAAACTTTGAAAGAAATTATCGATTGGTGTATGATAAATAGCCATTCCAAGCCTTTGCTAGAAGATATATTTTGGTATTACACAATGTCAACTGTGAAAGTAACAAAAGGGTATTTGTTGGTATTGATCCCCTTCAAGGGTATGAATTTGTTTGACCTGTATACAATACATCCTTTCCCAGTTAAGATAGGAAATGCAACAATAATTTGGAACCATCCGAAGGTTCGTCTAGCATTGGATAAGAACAAGTTGTTGATGATTATTTTAGAAGAAGGTGATTTAGAACAGTGTGTGTTGATAAGTGAAAGTCAATCCATGTGCAATTTTGTGCAAATTAAACAACCTATGAGCAATTTTCCGTGTATCCAAGGTATTTTCTTTGAGAATTATGAGTTGATGAGAGAGTGTAAATTTGAAACTTTTGCTTTGCCATACAGGGCATTACATTTAGGTAATGAGATTTTTGTTTATGTACAAGGTACTAAAAATGCAGAAGTTACTTGTGATGGGAAGACTCAAACATTTCAGTTAGGAAACTTGAAGTCATTTGCAGATTCTTGCTCAGTAGTGATAAATGATTATCTCTATTATGTACCAAGTGTGTTTTTGCATTATGAGTTAAATCAATCTTCCATTGCAAAGAGTTACGAGAACAAGATTAATCATTTTCAGCTAGACAAATTAACAGTGGTAGAAAATGTGGCAATGCCACTTGATAATGATTATGTTCTGTTTTACAAGCAAGATGTTGCACCATTTCTGACTATGTGTAATGTGTTTTTGATTGTACTTGTTACTGTGGTAACATATAATGTGGTGAAGTATTTGGTTTTCAGAAAATTGGAAAGGATTAATGAGTTGCTACTAGTTATTACTGGGAAACCTAAAGAATAGGTTTGTTGTTTTGTTGTATGAGAGGATTCTATAAGAATCCTAGTAGCTGGCCGAGTGGTGTCAGACAGATGCTTATTTTTGAGTAAGTTTCATATGCAGAAGGTTTATGTATGTTATTGATGTCTTTATTTATGGGTTTTGTTAATTAATAGGAAATGGGGAGACAAATGCAGTTAGTAGTAATTGTAAAGATATAGAAAGAGTTGTGGAGAGACAGGAGAGTGAACGGGAGTTAGGTAGGATGTTTTCAGCTAATTTCGCTGACTCCAGGGTTCTTTCCCGTAAACAACCCCCCCAAACGACAGGATCCGTTCTTGAATGTCGAACGGAACATAGACGAATGAGACGTGGAAGCCGGGAAAAAGTCACGTGATTAAGGATAGCTTGACACGCCCAGGACGACCATATATAAGCAACGAGAAGACGGCATCTCGCTCTCTTCCTAGTAGTCACTCTGTATAATAGGTCTAACGACCTACTTAACCTGCCGGGTCTCCTTGACGACAACACATGGCGGCTGCCTATACCAAATTGAGGGACGGCGATTACGTAGAATACTAAAGCAGCCGCGAAATTACAGGGGAACAATTACCCCTGAGAACGAAGGACGACGAACAAAGTTACTACGCCCGCACCTGAGTGTCTGTGAGTGCGTTTGGCGAGACGTCCCAGAGCGACCGAGAGGCGTGACGTCCCCGAGTGACCAAGGCGTGTCTAGAACTTCGCGCCAGCCTTCTCAACACCTGACGAAGGCTTATACTTCAGCGACGACAGTAGGCCTATAGATGACGTTTAGGCCTAACTAAACCAGGATTCACCACATTCTCCAGCCAGTGTCAAGACGTCTGAGTTCATCACTAAGTGTTAATGTAGAAACCACGCTTTTGTTTTTGACTGCTTGTAAGTGCCTGTTCAAACCCCTTTTTATGTCTAGTAAAGAAAGAAACCAGCATTCGTATCCCTCACCCACGAAACTTTGCTTATGTAAACTCCTGAGAGAAATTCAATTAATATTAAACTAAAGGAAGAGGTAAGATACTAGACTAATTAAGAAGTTATTGCTAACTAAATCAAAGACATCTTCACACATATATACATATATATATATTTATATATATATATATATATATATATATATATATATATATATATAGTATATATATTTAGTATATATAGGAATAAGAATATTTATACCATTAAGTTAACTTCAAATAAAAAGTATGAAATATGTTGAACATTCATGCTCTTTAAATTCATTATCAGCTTTAGCTCACTAAGAGATGTAACGAATAGAAAATTCACATTAATTGGAAAAAACGATGAAAACAACAGAGAATCTAATTTTTAATATTCGGGAGACAAACATTACAAAAAGTAATAATCATCTCATCTCCTTTCCCTTGGAAAAGTCTGAATCCATTGCCAACAAAGTTAATCTAAATGCTCCAGTTCTATTTGAAAAGGATTGTTTTATTACAGAGGTTCATCAATATTAATTTTCTTTGGCCTAACTGTTCCGGATACGATTCCTGGGAAGATGATTTAATCAAACTTTTTTACCAACGTCTGGAGAAAGTTTGGTGTTGCAGGAAAATAGCAGAGCGAGGAAAAATCCGGATGGAAACCTGAGGAGAATATCACTCTCGTATATTTCTGTTTACGTAATGATGAAACGATGCACTGATAGGAAAAGTAAGGAAAATTATATTGCAAATAATAATACCATATATATTTCTAGATTGCTTGAAATGTAAATGACTATGTGGTGGAAATATGGTTGGATATTGAAGCGAATATGATTTATTTTAACTAAATAAGGAAAGAAAATGTTTGGCTAAATATGGAAAAAAAAAAATATTCGGCTAAACAGGGAAAGAAAATGATTAGCTAAATATGGAAAGAAAATGTTTAGCAAAACAGGGGGAAAATTTCTATAAATATGGAAAGAAATGCTTTGGTTAAACAAGGAAAAAGTGTCTTGCTAAATATGGAGAAAAACAATGAAACTTCTTGACTACGGTGGATTTGACACTCAAATGAGGAATCGGGAAAAGGCAATTCATTAAATGAAATAGAACATTCAAGGGATTAAAATCATTAAATACTTAGTAATAAAACAAAAATTAAAGCAAGAAGATTTTTTACTGTTTTGTTTACGTGAATTATCCAGCTTATTACAGATCATCATCTTTTCATTTCTCGTAACACATACGATTTATATTAGCATCCTTTATATTAAAGGTCGCTCATATATGGCAGAGTGATATTGTCCTATCAAGCAAGACAATGCCGTAGAGATTGACTATATATAATCAGCACCCAAGCCCACATTCCACCCAAGCTAGGACCAGGGAGGGTCAGCCAATGGCTGCTGACGACTCAGCAGATTAATCTTTAAGGCTCCCCCCAAACTCCCATCCATAGCTCACAAGGATTGTGAGGTTGCAGACACTACAAGAAGCTATCGAGCTTGATTGGGACTCAAACTCCAGTCCGGCAGATCACCAGGTAGGGACTTTTCCAATAGGCCAGCACAACGATAATCAATCGTTCGCTTGTTGAATTCACCAACCTCTTCGGAAGAACCGACAACTTTTCAGTTACTTTTGGCATTATTTTTTTACACCGTCCCAACCCCAGGCCAGAGTAAGGACTTATCTAAGGCCTTTGTTATCAGAACCGGACGTCCAAAATATCTAAGCGAATTGCTACATATCGTGCAGCCACCAAATCGTGTTCACACGAGAATAGTTACAGATGGTTTCAAATTATTCAAACCTACCGTAGATATATGTCTACAATGGGTTCAAGTGCTTTCAAATATGCAGGCACGAGACTATACAATAAGCTCCCACTAGACATCTGAAAGACTGGAGATGATAAGGCTTTCAAGAGGAAATTGAAGACTTTCTTGTTTTCTAAGTGCTTCAGTAGTGTGGATTTGACAATAAACGACCAATATGAGGTGTGAAATGCTGAATGCTTTCAAACGAACTTGATAAAATGACCGTGGAGGTTCTGTAGAGAGTAGGGTTCCCCAGAAAAGCAGCCCTAAAAATAATAAAATGAAAATAATTGACTTTTATGGACATTAAAGGTTTTCCCCCATGTTTCGAATACCTCTGTCGCTTTACTTATTAACTTAATCCCTTCCTCTTATATCTTAATATTCCAAGTACATAATCATAAATTCATATACGGTTTAGCTGCTCGCATGCTTGTATCCATACCAACATTCAATGCTTTTCGTCCAGACAGAGAAACATTGACCATAAAATTCCGCCTCTTCGATAAATTTGCTCTTAACTTTAACCTTGCAAACACTTACAAACTCGAGGTCTCTCATTAGTTTTCCAGTCAACGCTGTATTATCTGAAGAAATAAGCCATACAACAACGAGCAATCAACGACCCTTTTTTTCTGACACTGCTTTTCATAGAAAAAAAAAATCCCTTTTCTTTCTTAATGTTTGTATCACCCCAATAAAAATAGATATCGAGTAATCACAGACAACTAACGCAATTTTGTCTCAACCCCAATTTAAAAGAGAAAATTCAATATCACACCTTAAAACTATAACATATTCTTTACTTCTAATAAAAGAAAATTATCGCTCTGAGCAACGTATCTCCTATAACAAATATCATCATTACATTCTTCCCATCTAAGGCTTTATATAATGCCTGATTGCACAACTATTTCACAAATACCATTGTGAAGAGTAGGGTAATGTTTATCAAATATACATATGAATCAGACAGTAAAAGAGGGACTTCAATTGGTGACAAACATTTTCCTTATGTTTATAGGAGTTACTGAATCTGAATATACTCTCAAATAGAAACACATATAAATCAACATATATATATATATATATATATATATATATATATATATATATATATATATATATATATATGTGTGTGTGTGTGTGTGTGTGTGTGTTTGTGTGTGAAGTGTGTGAAGTGTGCATGAGTTTACCTATGTGCATGTATACATTGCGAGACCAAGCATAGGGTTAGTTCTAACTCCTAATGAAGTAGTGTAGTCAAAATTTTAACCTAGAGATGTTCGAACCGTATTAACCCCTGACTACTGAGAATGCTCAACTTGACAACGGGGCCGAGTGAACGCAAGCTAACTCAAAGTAACTCAGACAGGAAGAACTTGAAATCGTCACCTCATCTAATCAGTGTCTTGTGAAGAGACCCTCGGAGAAGCAGTTTAAAGTTTGCTTGGCCTGAGGAGCCTCAGTCACTCTCGATGGTCCTTCGCGAGAGGATTGAAGGAGATATCTAACAGCTCTGTAGGGATCCTTCTTTAAACATGTTTTTGCATATTTTCTGAAATTAAGAGAGAGAGAGAGAGAGAGAGAGAGAGAGAGAGAGAGAGAGAGAGAGATTTGCAAAGTTTTAAAGGAATGAGAGAGAGAGAGAGAGAGAGAGAGAGAGAGAGAGAGAGAGAGAGAGAGAGAGAGAGAGAATGTTGCAACGTTTGAAAAAAATCCTTCTCTAAATATATCTGCAATTATTCTGAGAGAGAGAGAGAGAGAGAGAGAGAGAGAGAGAGAGAGAGAGAGAGAGAGAGAGACTATATCAGAGGTTTTATCTTTATGATCATATTCAAAGATTGATTAGGTTGCCTAGCGTCGCAACTACAAAGGTCATTGACACTAGGCGGCGTCACAACTGCCAGGGTCACTGACGCCTCAAGGTAGAGTGAAACGCAGTAAAAAGTTTTTAATCATCATATCATATCCCTGAAGACGGAGAGGACTTGAGAGTCTTTAAGACTGAATATTTTTTTCAACTCAAAATTCCTGATATCATTATGTAAATTTATAAGAAATTATACATCACTGAATTTTAAACTTTAATTAAAGGAATTAGAAGTACTTATCACGATGAAAAAAAAAAGGTATTTTTCTTGATTCCCAATTGTTATTTTAATGAACATTTAATTTTGTTAATTTCATTCCACCCAAAGTCTACGACTGAGTTCCAAAGGAAATCTGGACGAACTTGAGGCGGAATTAAAGATAATTAATGGAAAATATTGTTTTCAATTTGATATAATTAAATATTCAGTAAAATAACAATTGGGAATCTTTTAGAAAAATAATTAAGTTTTTTATTGTGAAAGTAATTCTAGTTTCTAAAATAAGTGTTTGAAAATTAAATGATGTCTAATGTCTCATAAATTTACATAATAATATTAGAAATTTTTAGTTGAAAAAAATACTCTGACTTGAACGTCCCAAAATCCTCTCCGTCTTCAGGGATATGATATGATGATTAAAAACTTTTTACTGCGTTTCACTCTACCTTGAGGCGTCAGTGACCCTGGGAGTTATGACGCCGCCTAGTGTCAATGACCTTTGTAGTTGCGACGCTAGGCAATCTATTCAATCTGTCAATGCGAATACAACCCCTGATATAGGGTCTCTCTCTCTCTCTCTCTCTCTCTCTCTCTCTCTCTCTCTCTCTCTCTCTCTCTCTCTCTCTGGAGTAAATTGTTGCTGGAATAATTCATATTTCCAAATTAAAATTCAGGGATTGATGTGGAACACACTTTCTCTGTTCCTGCAAAATTCCATGGTAATATCTACAATTGAAAAGACACAACAAGCATGAAGCCCTCTAAAATATACTGCTAAACAATATCCGTTCCTAGTTGCAGCTAGTTATTATTATCATTATTATTTCTATTATTATACTGTAGTTGGAAAGGCAGGATGCTATAAGGTCAAGGGTTCCAATATGGAAAAAAGTCCCGGGAGGAAATAAGGAATAGAAGTGATGAAAAATTAAAACAGAATATTTTAAGAGCAGTAATTTCATGAAAACAGGTCTTTCACAAATGAATTATAAAGAGACTAAAATCAGCCTGTTCAACATAAAAACATTTGCAGCAAGTTCGAACTTTTGAAATTTCACCGACTCAGCTACTTGATTAGGAAGATCATTCCACAACTTGGTCATTTTGGAAAATTATTATTACACATTAAGTGTGAGAATCCGGCGTTTTCCAGTAGGTTACCAAGACTATAAGTTTAGTACATATCATTCAAATAAGATTTAATCCTCATTTATCTAATTTCCATCGTACCTGATTGTATTCAGTGATTTTGCTTTCGGGGAACGTGTGTGTGATTGAATATTTAAATTTACATTTCTAATATTGAACACACTTCCTATTTCACCTTCTCTTCATTTTCTGTATTTTGGGAATTCCTTCAACAACAGCATGTGGACACAAAAGCTCCAACACAGTCTTACTTTAGACTTTGACCATGTTCTTAGAATTTCCTTATTAATAAGGATAGGCTGACCGCTAGAAGCAAACAAAAACATCCTCCAATAGCTTCACAAGATCTACAGATCGCTTGAATCATTAAAATTGTGCCTGAGGATGTGTCTATTTATAAAGTAAAGGTTAAGGGGGTTTGTTCCAGTTGTTCCAGTGTCTGTTCCAGTCGGGATCCTTGGGCTTATAGCATCCTGCTTTGCCAACTGGGGCTGTAGCTTAGCAAATAATAATAATGATAATAATAATAATAATATTAATAATAATAATAGATGCTCACCAGAACGTCCGCTAGGCAAATGTAACGCCCCCTGTGGTGCCCAACTACAGCAGTGGCCTCCCCAGTAAACAATTTAAACTTAAGGATCCGGGCGCGGATCGATCTACGGCCATGCAAATGCTGGGCGAACAGGTTTCCACTGTACTAACCAGGAGGCAATTAAGTTACCCTATTTCCAATTTGCTTATGTTACTGAATAGTGCAATGAGGAGATGAAGTCTTTCCCAGTTTGTTTCTTAAGCACAAAAATACTATTTTCCTTATTTACATAAACCTGATTAATTGTTCTTTATTCAGCCATGGTAAATCTTTGCAAGAATAAAAGTTGTATAAAACTCAAGGGCAATTGAGGATATATGATAAAGTTGGTGCAGTATTTTACGTTAATTGCTTATTAGAGTCACAGGTAATAATAATGGGCCAAAATGAATGGTTAATCAAGAAAATTCCTTTGCCTCAAGTACCAAGAATATTAAAACTTTGTTAAATTGATAGTTACCGTTACAGTTACATGATCTGTTTCTTACGTTATTTTGTTATGTTGCTTTTCTTTTCCTATTTAATATTCTTACATTTATTAAGATGCCTACCAGCTACATAAGTATTTTTTTTAATGTTTATTATTTCGTTTATGTAAATAAGGTTAATATGACCCAACTCATTTTGTTCTAAATAAATTTTATTCTAAGTAAATTTTATTCCAAGTGAATTTTATTCTAAGTAGATTTTATTCCAAGTGAATTTTATTCCAAGTGAATTTTATTCTAAGTAAATTTTGTTCTTAAGTGTTTCAAACCATATTTTCCATTACATAACATGAATATGAAAGAGGTCGATAAAAGTAAATGTTTTCTCTAGCGAAATTTCGCTTAGTAAATCATTTTGACTTTTTATCTTAGTTTGTATAGAGTTAAGAGGTGAATAACAAGCGAAGACATACTTATAATTTCTTTTGCGAAAATTAGCTCTCGAAAGACATTACGACATCTAACTGTCATCAGATTACAAGTTTCAATCTATATTTTGTTCTCGTCTGATTACAACAGTTTCCTTTTGCAAATTTTTTTTTAAATTTTTCACTTGTCTTTGAAGCTTCTCACGATCACTAATGAGCCTCGAGTCGTATACGTTCACACAACGCTATTAAGATATCTTTAACAGATTTTATCTCTCTAATTATTAATCTAATTGTGATTAAAATGATGATAGTTTATGTAGAATCAATTACCCTTTATATAATAAATATTTTAACGAGTTATCAATTGAAAATCGGTGACATTATTCGAGAATGCTAAAATATTTAATGGGCAGAGTCATATTACTGATATGATTTCCCACCGATGTTTCTAATTTAATCGGATATAAAACGTCATTAAAAAATAAGGCATAAAAACAAAATGCAGGTTACAAACGAAACGACCAAAACTGCTGGATATTGTGTGGCGAATACATTATTTGAGAGTCCGAGATTATTTTCTGCTGATAAACAAAAGGAATGAAAGGTTATGTTCTCACAAGCATAAATAAATGAAAGTGAATACCGAGATAACATGCCTACTCTTGTGATGATGATGATGATGATGATGATTATTACTATTACTATTACTATTACTATTACTATTACTAGTAGTAGTAGTAGTAGTAGTAGTAGTAGTAGTAGTAGTAGTAGTAGTAGTAGTAATTTAGTGGTTCGGAATTACTAAAAGTGCGAATGACGTATAATCAAACCATTAATTGAAAATCGTTGAAAAAGAAGAGCCCTCTCTGTGAACATGAATCTCCTGTAAAGGCAATTGGTGCAATCATTTTTCTGAGCTATCCTCTCAATTTTTGCTTTTAAAACTCCCATGTTTCTTCCATTCTCTCTATTCGCGTTTTCCCAGAAGGAAAGTTGATACGTTACAGGATCTCTTAAAGGACGGCTAAAGTTCTGTCGTGTTTTGGAGGCGGAAATAACTTTCTTGAAAACCATGCAGGAAATGGGTGGTTTCTTTTTATTAAAACTGGGATCTGTCGAGTTTAATCCGCTTCTACAACAATTCTTGTGATGTGTGTTGTAGGGTTTCGGTTTCGGGAAAAAAAATACAAAATCAAAAAGAGTTGTGACGTAGAAGTAACAAGTATGCTATTGGTCAACGAATAGGATAAACAAAGGGGAAATTATATGATATTAATATATGAATATAGAAATCACTCATTTTATAAGGAATGATCATCATAAATTAATGTAATATTCATATCTCTCCTAGATTATGAATAATTATCTTCAGTAATGTTATTGAAATCTAAAATTAACAGGAACATTCCAGGATATTTTAGACCGTATTATGAATATGCACGCGGTGATATTTACCCAAAAATCTAATTAAAATAAAAAGAAGAAATTTAGTTAAATCTAAATATCACTGTCGTTTGTAATGAAATGTAACATTGTGAACTTTTTTTAATTGTCATTGGTAATTTATTTTCTGTCGTCACAGCCACAGAATTTTATTCCTGATTATTCTTCTTTTTATTTCATATGATATAAATTATCTATAGAAAAAAAGACTCATCATCTATGGAAACGTTTCTTAGAGATTTCAGTATCGTTGATACTATTGCACAGAATGTTAAGTTTCACATTTATTCAGCAAAATTAGCGCAAATTCTCCGGAATAATTCATAAGGGTGGTGAAAGTCCAAATTAGCTATCCTTAAAAATCTGTCATAAAACATTGATAAAAATCCGTTAATAGATGTTGCCAGGCATTTACCGTTTTAAAAAAACGGATATATCTATGTAAAGGAGTGATATTACGGTCACCAAGCCGTAAACGAAAATAACATAGGGTAAAAATTGGGGTCGCCTGTATTTTATATGGATGAGAACAGTATATTTTTGCCAAAAAAAATCCGATTATAATTACGGTATTTTTAACAGTGTACGTTATGCCATTTTTCATATAAAAAATCCTTGGAAATGCTAAAAAATGCAAGTCGAAATACGAGATCAAGTTATGAGCATTGAAAATCAGGGGAATTATTCAGGTAAACTCCAATGAAAAATCAGTGAAAGCAAATATTTTCCTCATAAGTTACAAGTAAAAAAACAGCAGAAATAAACGACCTCGTAAGTAAAAGGTCTAACGATTTATTAGACACATTTTCCTAATGCTTGATTTATGAATGCGGTCGCTCCTGAGGTTTTATGAATTATTATTGTTTAACAATAAAGTAAGATATAGGACGAAAGAAAATCAGTAAATGAAATCGAAATAAAGAATGTGAATATAATTTGTCCTGGAATGTTACTTATGATTTATTTCGGAAGAAAAATGTCACTTCACATAAATGAAAATAATCAGGGCGATACAAGAGTACTATTGCAATTGAGAAATAACATTGATTAAATTAGGTGAGGTGGTACCCTGTACCGTTGAGTCAATTTTATTTCTTATTTCTTTGAAATTAAATCATTTGACCATTTTTTTTTCAAAATATTTTTGCTTTATACCACTACCTTTCCCGTCATTTAAGTTTCTTTCGAGAGTTCCATACGGGGCGTTCTTGATCCAGGGGCTATGATGGCCTATTGGAAACGTCCCTGTCTGCCGATGTGTCCGACTATAGTTCAAGTCCCGCTCAAAGCTTGATAGTTTCTTGTAGTTTCTGCAACCTCACCATCCTTGTGAGCTAAGGATGGTGATTTTGGGGAGCCTATACGACTACCTGCTGAGTTATCAGTAGCCATTGCCTGGCTTGGGTGCTGATCATATATGGTTAATCTCTAGGGCTTTGTAACTGTCCCTTGCCTTTGTCATTCCTGTGCGACCTTTAAAAACTTTGATAACCAAGCTGGTCAATGTCGTTTTTCAGTAAAAGTTTATTCTTGAGCAGGTTTTTCTGGAACTCCATTTTTTTTAACAAAATAAGCTTCCGTTTATAAAGGTTTATGCTTGAAATATTTCTGTTTTCCATTCAGTTAGATCTTGGCTCTTTATACCAAAATTGTGTTCCATACGCTGTAAATAAATGTAGGTCTGACTGTCAGAATATTTGCAACCTAAATGTTTTACTCCCTGATATACCAAAGAAGATAAATTAAAATATAAGCGACTCAATTACCGCGTTGCACATCTATTATTCCTTTAGTTTTCCTATAAGAAAGATCAACGCATTATAGATATCGAATATACAAAATCATTTGTGACATTGAATGTATCATCTGAAGTTGCTGATTTATGTTTATTGTTTCTGGAATAACTTTACATCTTAATAAATGATAGTCTAAGCTATAATAATAATAATAATAATAATAATAATAATAATAATAATAATAAGCATAGCTAAGGATCTTTACGCATTCTTTAAAAAATCAGTCAATTTACTGTGATGCACATTCTGATATCTTGAGGAATTGCTGGTTTTAAGTATTCCATAGTATACTATACAGTGTATTTTTTTTAGTAAGAATGTACGATCATGTGTACCAACGTTAGATGATAAATGTGACATTGAAGGTGAACAGTGTGTTTAATACTTGTATTTGAAGGAAGATTTTTTCCTTCAAACTCCTATACCCATAATGGGCAATAACATGGTATTAGGTAAACCAGATAATTAACGGCCACTGAGTACACTTTTTAGAAAAAAATACATGAGTAAAAATGTCTTAGAAATGCCTCATATTTGACACAGTAAGGGATCTTTTTCATATCTCCATCACTTCTATCAGTGCCCACTAAAAGGTTAAGATGTCTCCCATTATCTGTGTTGATAAGGCCGAGATATCTTCCATCCCTTTGGATGGTCAATACAAAAGGTATATTTAATTCCTTCATATCAATAAAAGAACAAAACGTTAATTCATAAAACTGACCACAACAGGGAATCATTCATTTATCTTACTGACAAATCATTTCAAAGGTTCGTACCCACCCCTGATTGGTAGTACATGTCTAAAATACTAATTTTATAATTCAGCCTGAGAGTAATTACATTCCTAAGAATTTCTCGTCACTAAAAGGAGTCTTTTATTCAATTTTACTAAAAATATAAGAAGACTTTCAATTGTCTTTTGTAGCCGTCACATTAATTAAGAGTTTTTCCTTACTCCGATGACCTGAACAAGGAGAGTTCATTTGCTACTATGTAAAACCTGTCAATGTTTTTACATCATAAGATTTTCAATTCTACGTAAACAGAACTCCAAGGAAGGAAAACGCTCTTTTTTTTTTTATCACGAAAAGGTTCATTAAGCAAACTATTACTTGTTTCAAAACATTTTCAAATTCACGGGATTCTAAGAACTCTCCTCTTTCGGAAAGTAAAAACATTTGCATCCATCTGATAAATTAATGAACAAAATATAATGAAAAAGTATACATGGGTACAAAGCGTAAAAGAAAAAATTATCTCAACATAATTCACAACTTATAAAGGATAGCTCTCAAGATTTGAGTGTAACTACGCAATGATCTGGATTCTTAGTTACAAAGTGCAGGACAGATCTTTTTAAAGTCGCAAAAGCAGGAAATAAGGTTTGCTTCACATGAGAGGTATATATCCAAACAAAATTTTCGCTCGTTAGAAGGCATGTCTTCATACGAGGGTATTTTAGCCGAGCGGCTTCGTGGTTTTTAGAAGCTGCTACACTGGGACCATGCGAGTTAGCTGTGTACGCAGTTAATAAATCACTGCCGCTCGGAAATTCTTCTGAGCGACCACCCAGCGTGCAAAGGATCTCATTGATCTCCATTGATTTCTAATCCGCGCGGCATCAAACCGCTCGTGTGAAGCGAGCCTAAGAGTCACCCGAGTGCTCTCTAACTGAAGTAACCTCAAAGGTATTTCCGACTTTCAATTATGAAATGCAATATCTTCATTCAAATCACAATAGGCATATCGCTCTTCAGTATCATAGTAAAATGTCGTTAAGCAAGTTTTCAGTGTATTTGTTTAGGAAGTCTGCTCATCAAATACAAAAGGAAAACTCTGTTGGGATTGTTACCATAGATTTCAAATATTTATTGTTTTGATAGTTACTCTCACAATAAGGTCAAAAGTCATATGGGAAAATAGCTTTTATTACATACAATGACTATCAACGAGGGTACATTTTCAAGAACTTAACCGAATTTAACATACATAAACAGCATAAACTTACATTGTTTTTATTTACACGAAGTTTTTTCGTAATTATCAACTTGGAGGCAAAATCAATTCTTTGACTATTTAAGCCAATCAAACTGAATTTCTCTGTCAATAAAGTTCCAGGTGAGGATATTTGAGTGGAGACAACTTATTTTAATTTTAGTGTCTTAGTCGTGAGTAGAACGATATCGGTGTGGTATTTTAATTAAAATGAATAAAAATTTTGATCATTGTTCATTCGGAGTCTGAATAATTTAGAACAGAATTATCTCTACGATTTAATTTCAATCAGATCAACAAGAGTGTTGCGTTTAATTATAAAACTAAACGGTTTTTTTTGGGGGGTGAGGTGGCAAACAGTAATTATAAAACCTTAAAAAAGCGCCTGGCTTGAAATTACCTCTTGTTCGATCAATCTCAGTATGACTCAACCTATGTTAACCGGAAATAACGGGCACATTGCTGGAAATACTTTTAACTAGGAAATGAGGTCTAGATTTTTTTTTCAAGGATACGCATTTCTGTGTCAACTACAGGAAGCCACCAAAATAAAATCTTTGTTAAACTAAAGAATAACAAAAAGAGTTTGTTATTGAAATCTGGCATTTAGGAAAAATATGTTGAAGGCAAAGGCAAAGTTGTCGGGTATTGATGTATGCAAAATTGTGCATATTTGAGAATGATACTCTGCTTAATAGTACAGTGAAAAACAGTAGAATGATTTTGAAAGAGGTTGTTAGCCCGGACAGTTTAAAGTCAATATCTGCAGTAGTAGGTTTTTGCAAGTAAATTGAATCCATGAGGATTGTGTAGTAAATTTTGATATTGGTAGTGGAGAGATTAAAATGAATAATTCATTTCAGTGTTTGTTAGTAAGTACAGTGAATAATAGTATGATGGAGAAATTGCAATTACAGAAATGGTGAATGACCGGAGGGTGTGTTTAAAACATTGACAGGACTCTTGAATCATTTGTGAAAGTTTAAATGGGAGTGTATAAAAAACTTATTGAATTCATTTTCCTTTGTGGATGTTGATCATAAAGTACAAAATGATAAAATGAATAGTTTATGCAGTAAATGTGTATGCAGATACGGAAACATAAGAATGAAACTATGTATCTTGTGCGAGGCGTCAGTTAAGTAATAACCGAGAGATGAGGTGAATGCAACTAACTTTATTTCCACAGACAGCGAGCTTTTTTATACAACAGCTTCTATGGAAGAAGGTCACAGAAATTCAAACAAATCAACTCGAGAATCTTCTTTACCTATGACTGACTAAATCCAACTCAAAAATACACAAGATTAAACCGGTTCTGTTAATAGAGAGGTGTAGAGCAAGATATACAATAAAGAAGAAAATACCGTTACAATGTACGAGAGAGAGAGAGAGAGAGAGAGAGAGAGAGAGAGAGAGAGAGAGAGAGAGAGAGAGAACACGATACGGTACAATCTTGAACTTGGTCGTTTTAGCATGAATGGAGGATGACATATTTGTGAAAAGTTCTTACCTATTGGAGCTTCTTACTATTGGATTGTAAAGCTCAAGGAGTTGAACAAATGGAGTGGTAGTCTTACATGTATGGGCGAGTGCGCGATTGATTTGATTTACTGCCAATGAAACGTTTTCAAGTGTATGAAGTAGATATTAAAGTAACTTTTGTTGATGAATTATTCTAGAGCATGATTTGGCCGTTAAAGTAAGAAAGTGAAAAGAAATATAGCTTAATGTTTATATTATTATTATTATTATTATTATTATTATTATCATTATTATTATTATTAGCTAAACTACAACCCTAGTTGTCAAAGCAGGATGCTATAAGCCCAGGAAACCAGGAAATAAATAAACTACAAGAGAAGTAATGAACAGGTAAAAATAAATATTTCAAGAACAGTAACAAAATTAAAATACATCTTTCATATGTAAATTAAAAAAACTTTAAAAATGGATAACAGAAATTAGATAAAAAATACATCAAATTAAACCCGTCTTATTCTCCTATCAATAATGAAAAGACCAACTCTGACCTCAAATGCAATCACAGGAAATCCGCCATATCAGAAACTAAGCCACGAAATGAAGCTCTGTCAGAGTAACGGATTTAATAAGGCCAACTATTAATTAGCAGCATTGCATGTTTATGAGGATCGTTTTAAAGATCTAATTCGGTTACTTTCCTTCATTATAGGAGGCCATATTAACCAGGGCAAAGATGGCTGGTCTAAGAAGACTTCATTTGCTTATCTAATTATTCCAATTTACAATTTCAATTGTCTTGTTATTCTACGCAATGTTAATGGAATTGTTATATATATTTGACTTTACAATCATAGAAAGCAATGCTTCAGTATGATTTTTGCAAAGAAAGTCTTTTATATTGTAGTAAGAACACATTCAAATGAAGTTAAAATACCATTCTTTATAAGCTGATGGTTCGACAGTACGAAGTAGTCAAAATTTTTAGCAATATATAAAGAAAACCACAATAAGAAAATAGGCAACGCAATTGTATAGCAATGATTATATGCTATAAATCAGTGAGCAATGATTTAAGGAGAAGTAAATGAAAAGAGCAGTTGCAATAATCTGAAAATACATTGAATGTAAACTATATATTCAAATTCCATAAAGAAAAGATATCAGAGATGTTGATACTGGGAGTTGAACTGCTCATTATTACTCGTTGAAATGCTATTGTTCACATGATTATTATTATTATTATTATTATTATTATTATTATTATTATTATTATTATTATTATTATTACTTGCTAAGCTACAACCCTAGTTGGAAAAGCAGAAAGCTATAAGGCCGGGTTCTCCAGCAGGGAAAATAGCCCAGTGAGGAAAGGAAATGAGCAAACCACAAGTCATTATTCTTATTTCTTTTAGATCTCATTATGAAAAATACTTCAAATATCATTAACTATTCTCAACTTAGAAATACATGATTCTACAATCATGTGTACACAACATTTATGTTTAATACATCCTAAAGGCAGGAGTCCATTGTATTTTTGTAAAGAACTAGTGAAAGCAAAATCTCAAAATTATCCGCATTATATATATATATATATATATATATATATATATATATATATATATATATGTGTGTGTGTGTATATATATATATATATATATATATATATATATATATATATATATATATATATTCAAATAAGCCATATGTTTTTTATACATTAATGGCTGGATTCTCTTAACAACCTCGGGATCAGAGCCCGTGCGAAATCACACAAAGACAAGAGAACCCAGACATTAATGCATCAAAAATATATGGCTTATTAGAATATGAAAAACACGTCAAAATATGCAAAATTAATCATATATATATATATATATATATATATATATATATATATATATATATATATATATATATATATATACACACATTATATATATATATATATATATATATATATATATATATATATATATATATATATACATTATATATATATATATATATATACATATATATATATATATATATATATATATATATATATATATATATATATATATATATATATATATAATTGGTAGTTACGATGGATTTTCCAGTGTTTAAATTAAGAAGTTATTTGAATTCCTTTTCAAAAAGTCAAAAGAAAGCTTATTACTCGGTTTTTAAAGTGTCTAATATTATATGCAAAAAAAAGCAGCAAAAGATTCTTTTAATAAAAAGACAGATATTTAAACCCCGAATATTTTATTAACTATTTAAAAATACATTTAGACTGCCAACAGGAAGTTGAAAAATGTTCTCGACACCCTTGTTTTGAAAGCCACAGCATTCCTAGCAAATAATATTTCATAGTTGATTTTTGAATACTAATTATTAGGCAGAAGCCCATTAAAATGGTTCAACCTCATCGTCTAGGTGCAGCTGCATAACATGCAGCTTTTGCCTTGAGAAGATGCACTGAATATCTCGGAATCTTTCCCAATTACTTTCAAGTTAGTTCGAGCATATTTCACATTTCACATTCGTTATCGTAAACAACCAGCAAAACTCAGATAGAATTGCTATTTCCCTCGGTGAGGTTTTCCCTCAGTCAGGTTGCCATTCAGAATTAAAATTGCAACTCTTCCATCAAGTAATATGATACGCCATTATCAAGCATTTGCAAGAGGCTAATGCCAGGATTCAATTATGCAAAAGACCTTTTAGGATAATTGTATTGAGCTATTTCTCTGCCAGCTATATATTTTCGTTGTTATGTATCTACTAGTGTGCGCCGCCCGTCAAAAATGACTGCTAAATATTAAGTACAGATGGGCATTAAAGTAACTATCGGTGTGCAATCTTTTGCGTTCTCTTAATAAAAATACCCGTATTTTTAACTGGGAAATTCTCCGTAAAAATATACGGATTTCAGCCGCATTTCATAAAATACAGGTGACTATAATCTTACCATAATCGTCACATTCAGTGAATTCATAACCAAAATGCATAGATTGTTAACATTAGACTACAGGACTATGCTTAAAATATTTCCACTCCTGACGCCCTCTCTCTCTCTCTCTCTCTCTCTCTCTCTCTCTCTCTCTCTCTCTCTCTCTCTCTCTCTCTCAGACAACGTATTTAATTTTGTTCAGATTTTTTTAACGCTTTAATATCTCTCAATGAAAAATTTCTTCATAAAAGTGGACCAATGTTGTCGCATACATACACATAAAATCATCACCAGTTTCCCACACCCCTAGTCCATGTCTTACTAGAGGAAGAGAAGGAAAAAAGATAAATAGTTGATGAAGAGAGAGAGAGAGAGAGAGAGAGAGAGAGAGAGAGAGAGAGAGAGAGAGAGAGAAAGAGAGAGAGAGAGAAAGAGAGAGAGAGAGAGAGAGAGAGAATTCAACACCAGACCAAAGAAAGCCTGTTGCTGTTTTGCTGGATAACCGGGGGACGTCAGTGACAGGATACTCTCTTTCTATCCTGCCTGTCTCGGAACCCCAAACCGAGAGGTAGTCCTGATTCGGAAGACACCCAAGAGGAAGGATCCTCAACGGAGTCAATTTCTTAGGGCTTGACCCGAACCAGGACTCTCGGAAAACCCGAGTCTCTTTACTTTAGGTTATCCAGGACGATACAGAAATCACTGCCATTACTGGTCGGAAAATATTCTCCATTTAAGGAGACTCAAACATTTTATGCAAAGTTTATAGATTTGTTGATAAATTCATAATTCTTTATGGAGGTTAATAATTAGAAATTTAGTTACCTTTAGTAATAATTAATATTACAGCTATTTATGAATTTTAGATATTTTTTTTTATTAGGCAAATCAGTAATATGATGGGCAAGGAGAGGCCCCCGATGAGATACTTGTGCTGGAGAGTTATTTGGTACTGTGATAGCAAGATGATACTACATTGGATCCCTCTCTTGTTAAAGCTCATTTTTCCTTTCCCTAATTTTCGAGTCCACACAATATTAATTTCTCCATTAACTTTTAAAGGCCAAGACTGAATAACTATTTTTATTCAAATTTGATTTGAAAATAAAATAGTTTATTTCTAATACCATTGATTAAATATATTGTGTTAATTTCCTGTATATAAGATGAAGCGAATATAAATAGATGGAGAGTTGACTCGAGCGGCCGACCCTGCTATACAATGGGAATGATGAGGTTGAAAGACGCACACAGTTACTCGAGTAGTTAAACCCATCTATAGTCTATGCTTTGTAATGAGAGCATAGCTGTCCGGAACCTTGTTTTCAATTATGGCTTAGCAATAGTTTATCAGGAGACAGCGGGTTCTCTGGTGTGTTGCAAGAAGTCTAAAACGATTAAAACATGTTATTTGCAGGAACAATATCATGTCTACCTTTCAGGAGTCGGAAATTTAGTGTGAACACTGTGTCACCAAGATGTGCTTTAAAGATAAAGAGACTTTTCTCCCTCAACTTCAATACACCATATTTATTAGGTCTATAAATATTCCCATTCCTTAACTTGAATATCCAACCTAGAACATCTATCAAACAGTCACAAATAATTTCCAAGGTTTCACTATAACTGTTGTTTTTGCGTAACTATGACGGTCTAAGTTCAAACAATATTCATAGACCATGTTTGATACAATTCTTTAGACACTTCTATTTTACAGAATGTGAAGTGTGAAGTAGATGATGCAAGGAGAAGTGTTGATTTAAAAGCTCAAGATAGAGACGACTGGAGAAATGTAACCCGGGCCCTTTGCGACAATAGGCGTAGGAGGAGATGATGATGAAATATATATTGAATTTTAATCAAAACTCTTTAAAATGTAGAAATGATAAAACTTTGTCATTTTTAATTAATGAAGGTAACTTCACAAAAAAGAAAGAAAAAAAAAGGATGTCCTCAGAATTCGGAGCAAAGAAATACAAAAGGAATACTATTGCTGGATTTTAGAATACTGCACAAAAGCAACGATGTTCCTGCTGACTGTAATGTCAGGTAGGCCTACAATGCAATGCTCTTTAGATGCAGAATCTTTGTCAAATAGGCCTTCAATGAAACGCTTAAAAACAAAGATGCAGAAAAAGTAATGTCAGGTAGGACTACAATGCAATGCTTAAAACATATAGAAGCAGAAGCTGTAATGTCAGGTAGACCTACAATGCAATGCTTAAAAACATTTTGATGCAGAAGCTGCGATGTCAGATAGGCCTACAATGCAACGCTTAAAAGCATGTATATAGAAGCTGTAATGTCAGGTAGACCTACAAGGCAATGCTTAAAACATATAGGTGCAGAAGCTGCAATTGAAGATAGGTCTATAATGCAACGCTTAAAAGATATAGATGCAGAAGTTGGAACGTAAGATAGGCCTATAATGCAACGCTTAAAAGATGTAGATGCAGAAGCTGCAATGTAAGATAAGAATATAATGCAATGTTTAAAACATAGATACAGAAGCTGCAATGTAAGACAAGCCTACAATGCAACGCTTAAACCTTTTAGATGCAGAAGCTGTAATGTAAGATAGGCCTACAATGCAATGCTTGAGGCATATAGATCATTTTAAAGGAAAACAGTGTTTTTATGCTTTGACATCACCGAACTTGAAGAATCACAGTCCTTTAGGCCTACGCAATATGAGCCGACTGTTAACAGACTGTTGTGCAAACTTGCTTATTAAGCCATTTTCTAATCTTCCTTTCCAGTTTGGCACTTTTCCTTATTTCTTTGATCTAACTGATTTTATGCTTTAATTGGCGTATTTAGATTGTCTATAAATATCTGAAACACTCAGTATCACCTCCTCTGCTCCTCTTACTCCGAGCAACTTCCTCAGAAGCAAATTATCTTGATTTCAGGCCCAACAATGCTCATACAATGAGTTATCCCACATAGAAATAATTAAATCCCTTAGAAAATGTATATTATTTTGATAAATGTATAATTCACATTAGTTTTGGAATGGAATTTAAATTTTGAGGCTTTTATAAGTAAAGAATCACATAGAAATTTAGAATATCGATATATAATAAAATTATTTTGATGGTTTCTGCGCGTGAAATAATTCTGTTATTCGCCAAATTCGGTTTTTGTCTCCTATTATTTTTGGTATCAACCATTATCATTAATAAATCCTGCGTATTATTCATAGCATAAATCTGTTATATTGTACTTAGGCCTTCTTCTTGTTCTTCTTCTTCTATTATTATTATTATTATTATTATTAGTGTACGTGACCCGTCAAAAATGAGGGCTGAATCTTTAGATAGATATGCACACGCACATGCACTCGCTTCTCCCCAGTGTATGACTACTCCCACTCCCCCCAACCAGTTGGAGGGGGAGAGCTCAGCGAAACCAAAAAGATATATATATATATATATATATATATATATATATATATATATATATATATATATATATAATGCATATGAAACCATACTATTGCTCTTTATTATGTAAGGGAGATTATTATTATTATTATTATTATTATTATTACCTAAACCAATCATGTTTGTGTGTGTTCATGTCAGTTTGTGAATAGCTTCCAGGCCACCATTTTAATCGTAGATTAATAGAACTTGCAGCGATTAACTGGAAATGATGAAATTTTGTAAGGTCAAGGTCAAAAGTTGAAGTCACCTTCAAGCAAAACCTTTAAGTCACATAATCAGCCATAAGTTTGGACATCGCTGTCACAGAAGCTTCAAACTTTGTTCATACTTGAGTGTATTGAAATCCATGTTAAGGTCAAAGGCCAAGGTCAAACAAAAGGACGGGAAATAAGTTGCTGCATGGAGGCCTGCGCTCCTGTGAGTGCCCCTCTAGTTATTATTATTATTATTATTATTATTATTATTATTATTATTATTATTATTATTATTATTTATTATTATTATTATCACAATCCAAAGACTGGGAGCAGGGTAGCAAACAAGCACGTAAACGAAAAGACGTAAAGAATCAACTAAAAAATGTGTAATAATGATACTAAATTTCCCATCAATGTGTGAGGCTGACTGTAATGACATCTTGTATTTTCCCTCAATGTTTTTGTCCTTTTGATGTTACCTGGGAAGCAGTAGAAAATTAGATCAGAAGTTACAATACATCAGCTAAGTTTCTATAAAGTTTTAATCGGATGTAAGTTAGAAAGAAGAATTGCCTGTATCTTTAAGTTGGTTAAACCATAGGCATGTTAACATATTTAACGCAGAGAGAGAGAGAGAGAGAGAGAGAGAGAGAGAGAGAGATTGATCAATCAATATAACTATTGTAATGAACCTTATGATGTAACACCTTCAACGATACCATCTAACTGATTCTCTCTTGCTTTTTCCATCAAGAACCTTTAATATTATCATTAAATTTTTATCATAAAAAAATGGATTTCATATAACCCCTAATTACATAATTACTAGGTTACCTAATTCTATAAACTCTTAGAACCCCCAAATAGAAGTTTTTTGATACGCAATGGCCTCAAAATTTAGACTTTTGTCTTATCAAAACGTGTTTGATTCATTAACAAGAGACAAAGGAGTTGATCCCGCTGATATTAATCAAATCCGATAATCCTGGACATGATAGCTAGTGAACTGTGGTGGGTCAGAGCCATTGAGCAGGTTATCAAGTAAGCAGATTGATTCTCAATTAATCTGTCTGATGCTGTCCACTACTTCACCCGGCTGAAAAAGTGTCATTATTTATAACGGTCATAGCTGTCGGCGTTAGGGTTAAAATCTCAGCCTACAGACTATATAAGTAATTGGTAGCACATCATCTGCCGAGGGGGAACAGGGCTATGGTAAATGACACACACACACACACACACAAACACCTAAGCTTTGGCATCTTAGGACAATTGTATTAGAAAAGAAATATGTCCAAGAATACATATACATATACATATACATATACATATACATATATATATATATATATATATATATATATATATATATATATATATATACATATATATATATATATATACATATACATATACATATACATATACATATATATATATATATATATATATATATATATATATATATATATATACATACATAGAACAAATGAACATACATGCAACTTGCGTTTTATATAATCTGGTATAATAACCACTATTAAAGAATATATGATTTAATTGTACTTATATTTTTCACGAAATAGAACAAACTAAGATTATATTATTTTGTGAATTACTTGTATTAAGGAATCTTATTTAATATCCATCTAATATTAGATTAGAAATTAATTGATTCCCAAAAGACTTGAAACAAAATCCTTAATTCAAATCTCATTACTCATGATATCTGTCACACGACCATTTTCCAATTAAATTGAGAAATTTTGAGACGAGTTATCGGCATTATTTCACCCCACAATAATTCGTTAAGAGAGAGAGAGAGAGAGAGAGAGAGAGAGAGAGAGAGAGAGAGAGAGAGAGAGAGAGAGATAATTAACTTTTAACTTTGTTACAATATATATATTTTTAACGAGTCTTTTCCGATAATAGACGGATACTTAGTTCACTTTTGCAATTATCCATTTTTGCAGTGGATTCCATTTAGTTGTAGATGGGCATTAAAGTAACTATCTGTGTGCAATCTTTTACGTTTTCTGTTAAAGATACCCGTAATTTTAATCGGGAAATTCTCCGAAAAATAATATACTGTTCTCAGTCATATTTCAGTAAAATACAGGTGACCGTAATCTTATCATACTTTAGAATTATCTTTTACGGTTGGTGACCGTAATATCCCTCCTTTACGTTAATCTATTCGTTTTTCAAACGGTAAGTACCTGGCCAAATTTATTGAATTCGTAACCGAAATGCATAAATTGTTAACATTAGACTACAGGACTATGCTTAAATTATTTACACTCTTAACATCATCTTTCTCACTCAGACAACGTATTTAATTTTGTTCAGATTCTTTTAACGCTCTAATATCTCTCAATGATACATTTTTTCATAAAAGTGGACCAATGTTGTCTGACACATACACAAACGCTTGTCCGATGCAAAAATATAAAAGCATCACAAGTTTCCCACACTCCTATTCCATGTATTAGTAGAGGAAGAGAAGAAGGAAAAAGATAAGAAATAGTTAATGAAGAAAGAGAGAGAGAGAGAGAGAGAGAGAGAGAGAGAGAGAGAGAGAGAGAGAGAGAGAGAGAGAGGAGAATCAACACCAGACCAAAGAAAGCCTTTTGCTGTTTTACCGGGGGACGTCAGTGACAGGATACTCTCTTTCTATCCTGCCTGTCTCGGAACCCCAAACCGAGAGGTAGTCCTGATTCGGAAGACACCCAAGAGGAAGGATCCTCAACGGAGTCAATTTCTTAGGGCTTGACCCGAACCAGGACTCTCGGAAAACCCGAGTCTCTTTACTTTAGGTTATCCAGGACGATACAGAAATCACTGCCATTACTGGTCGGAAAATATTCTCCATTAAGAAGACTCAAACATTTTATGCAAAGTTTATAGATTTGTTGATAAATTCATAATTTCTTATGAAGGTTAATAATCAAGAATTTAGTTACTTTCAGTACTAATTATCATTACAGCTATTTATGAATTTTAGATATTTTTTTTTATTAAATAAATCAGTAATATGAAGGGCAAGGAGAGGCACCCGATGAGATACTACTGCTAGAGTGTTATTTGGTACTGTGATAGCAAGATAGTACTACATTGGATCCCTCTCTAGTTAAAGCTCATTTTTCCTTTGCCTAATTTTCGAGTCCACACAATATTAATTTTTTCCATTAACTTTTAAAGGCCAAGACTGAATAAAAATATTTTTATTCAAATTTGATTTGGAATGAAATAGTTTATTTCTAAAATCATTGATCAAAGATTTTGTGTTAATTTACTGTTGATAAGATGAAGATAATATAAATGGATGGAGAGAGTTGACTCGAGCGGCCAACCCTGCTATACAATTGGAATGATAAGGTTGAAAAAACCAGATAGTGACTTGAGTAGCTAAACCCATCTATAGTCTATGCTTTGCAATGAGAGCTTAGCTGTTCGAAACCTCGTTTTCAGTCATGGCTCAACAATAGCTTATTCGGGGGCAACGGGATCCCTGGTGTGTTGCAAGAAGTCTAAAACGATTAAAGCATATTATTTACAAGAACATTATCATGTCGACCTTTAAGGGGTCGGAAATTATGTCTGAACATTGTGTCACTGAGGTGTGATTTAAAGATAAAAGACTTTCCACCCTCAACTTCAATATTCCATATTTGTTAGGCCTATAAATATTTCCATTACTTAACTTGAATATCTGACCTAGAATATTCATCGAACAGTCATAGATAATTTCCAAGATTTCACTATAACTGTTGTTTGTTGGTAAATACAGTACGATAGTCTAAGTTCAAACATAATTCATAGACCATGTTTGATACAATTCTTTGGAAACTTCCATTTTACAGAATGTGAAGTGTGAAGTATATGATGAATGGTGAAGTCATAATTCAAAAGCTCAAGATAGAGACGACTGGCGAAATGTAACCGGAGCTCTTTGCGTCAATAA
>NW_027171687.1:7500-15000 GCF_036898095.1 Palaemon carinicauda
GTTACAAATGCGGAAATTTCCCGGGCTCGATCAGACAGGGGCACTTGCCAATACCCTTTCAGCAAATCTAACTTGGTTATGAATTTTGCAGACCCTATCTGATCGAGACAGTCGTCAATGCGAGGCAAAGGAAAAGAGTCATTTTTGGTACTGGCATTAACTTTACGGTAATCCACACACATTCTGTACTTTCCATCAGACTTTTTAACTAAAACTATCGGAGAGCTCCAAGGACTTATCGAAGGTTGGATGAGGTCGTGTTTCAGCATATACTTTATTTCCTCCTCGACTATGTCCCTTTTCACTGGATTTAGTCGATAAGGACTCTGCTTTACGGGAGAAGCACTGCCCACATCCACATCATGCTGAAGCAACCTCGTCCTACCTGGCGAACTAAGAAATATTTCTGGAAAAGAACAGATTAAATTAACAATGTCCCTTTTCTGGGTAGCTTCCAGATGGTCCACCTCTCTTTTCAAAACCTCTAGATTTTGAACGTTATTAAAGAGAGCATCAGAAGATACCTGACCAACCAAGTCCTCAAAGTTATCCTCTGGAGACTCTACTTCTACAGACACAGGTTCACACACTATAGCTAAAGGATCCCTACCACCTGAAATATAAGATTTTAATCTATTAATATGAAAGACCCGGCACTTTCGTTTGGTCCCGGGGGCTTCAATTTCATAATTCACTTCAGACAATTTTCTCAAAACCTTCCAGGGCCCCTTATACCTTGGCTCAAGGAAATTGTCTGAGTCTGTACTCAACACCAATACCAATTCCCCAGGCTCAAACGATCGCACCTTGGTTTTCTTATCAAAATTTGATTTCATGATTACTTGGGAGGAAGCCAAATTTTCTCTTGCAAATTTCCACGCAATGGCTAACTTTTTCCGTAAATTCTCTACAAATTTCATCACATTAAGTTCCTTTTTCTGCCCAGATGATAACAATTCATGAAAAATTTCCAACGGACCACGTACTTTGTGCCCATAGATCAGCTCAAAGGGAGCTACACCTGTAGATGCATTTGGATGGTTCCTTATGGCAAAGAGAGCAAAGGGAAGTCCCTTCTCCCAATCCTCTCCTTGTTCAGAGCAGTATTTTTTTTAAAACTGATTTAAGTGTCTGGTGGAATCTTTCCACCACACCCTGACTCTCGGGATGGTAAGGTACGCTGGTAGTGCACTGAATGGCCAGTTCAGCACACTTACCCCTAAATACCTTACTCGTAAAATTCGTCCCACAGTCGGTCTGAATTTTACGAGGAAGTCCGTATCGGGAGAAAAATTCAACAAGCTTCTCAAATACTGCATTGGAAGTTATCTTTTTCATTGGGAATGCTTCAGGAAATCTAGAAGCTCGGTCCATGATGGTCAGGAGATGAGTAAACCCAGTCTTTGTTCTGGGCAAAGGCCCCACCACATCTATAACCAATTCCACAAAAGGTTCCCCAATTGCAGGAATGGGATTTAGAGGTGCTTTAGGGATCACTTGATTGGGCTTTCCCATCACCTGACAAACCTCGCAATTACTAAAAAATTTTTTTACTGATGATTTCAATCCTGGCCACCAAAAACATTTTGCTAATCTTTTGAACGTCTTAAATACTCCAAAGTGACCAGAAAAAGAATCATCATGTGACAACTTCAAAACAGACTCCCTAAATTGTGAGGGAACCACAATTTGTTCCACTCGAGAAGTTTTGTTCAGATCATGTGTAGATGGACGACTAATTCGATATAACAAACCTTTCATTACACAAGACCTTGGTTTAGTTAAATCGGCTGTGTCACCCAACTCAAAATCAAACTCTTGTTTCTGAGCCTCAATAAACGTTAAACGGTCCCAATCAAGTTGCAAGATATTACTAGTACTACTAGGACTACCTACTGACCCGGGCCTTTCTAACTCTACTTCTAAACTACTTAAATCTAAGTCATCATCATTTATCAAATCAGCTGCCTTAGCGGAGGCCCGAGTCACCACCGTCACAGGACAAGCATTCACAGTCACAATAGGGAATAATTCCAGACCCCTATGGTCTACCATGTCATTTCCTAAAATACCATCTATATTTGGAATAGGGAGTTTCTCCACCACAGCCAACTCTGTTACCTCATTATACCCAGGGAATGATAAATCAACTTCCACCAATGGAGCTGAAACCACAGTATTCGGGAAACCTCCAAGAATCACGTAATTCCCTGAATATTCAACTAAACCATTTAAAGATTCCCTTAATACTAAAGAACGAGCTGACCCTGTGTCTCGCAAAAATTTTACCTTTAGAAATCCTTAATTCGTAACCAGTCTACCAGGCCATATATATTTATCATAGAGTCATGAAGGTCTATTACCAGTTGGTTTTACATTGCTGTCATCACCACTATTTACATTGCTACCTTCCGTTACCGGTGGATTCTCAACCTTGGGGGTGTTAGGAATAGTCTTATTTGTTATTACAGATATAGGATTGTCAATATTGTTATTATTTATCTCCAGATACCTCTTCCTGGCATTACACTGAGCTTGATAATGTCCAGGCTTATTGCACTAAAAACAGGTCCCATTACCTTTGCTCACATTACCAGACACTACCCTGTTTTTGGAGAAGAATCTAGAGGGCTCTCCATTTGAAATATTTCCCTGAGTCTTTTCATTCTTATAATAGGTTGGAACACCTGAATGCTTTACCCTGTTGTTAGCTACATTATTAGATTTATTATTACCATCATTTGGCTTGGCAGACTGGAAATCTAGACCCTGAGACCCAAAATTGCCGGACCCTGCTCGATGGGTTAAAATAAATTCATCGGCAATCTGAGCCGCTTTACTTAGGTTAGCTGCTTTCACCTCTTCCAAGTATATCCTCAGTTCTTTACTACAATATTTCTTAAATTCTTCCAATAACATTAATTCCCTCAAGGAGGAGAAAGAGACTACCTGACGACTCTTCAGCCAATTATCAAATTGCTCCTCCTTGAGCCTAGCAAACTCAACATATGAAATGGAAGCATGCTTGCTAAAATTTCTAAATTTTAGACGATAGGCCTCAGGGACAAGATCATAAGCCTTGAGGACCAACGCCTTTACTTTACCATAATCACGGGCTATGCCCTCCTCCAAAGAATTATAAACCCTGATTGCCTTGCCCACCAGCCTACACTGAATTAAGACTGTCCACATCTCGGCGGGCCAAGACAACCAGGTAGCTACCCGTTCAAATGCTTTAAAAAATTCTGGCACATCTTTTTCATCAAATACAGGGACTAACTTCAAAGCTGCCCCTATATTAAATTTATCGACATATGGACCATAAGGAGTACTCAATTTATTAGGAACATTTTGTAATTTAGCCAACTCCAAATTTACTTTAGCCATCTCTAGTTCATGTCTCCGCACCTTCTCGTTCTCCTCAAACTCAAGTTTCACTAACTCTATCCTCTTACAAATTAATCTATATTCATAGTCCTCTTGGGACAACACAGGCTGCACTGGAACTACATTCTCTGGGACAGATTTTTCTACAACAAATGGGTTTGTAGACACGTTACCTTTATCTTGCAATTTAGCATTTCCTTCAAAAATAGTTCCAGTACGAGGGGGGTCCTCAAACAAAGAAAGGCCTGGATTCACACTCACATCATCAATCACACTATCCTCGCGCTCCGAACCACTATCATCAACACTGTCAAAATCTCTAGCTAAATTCTCTCCTTCAGCCATACCCTGAGCTACCTTACTCTCTACAGCTAACAACAACTGGGCCTTAGTGTTCGCAGCCCTAAGTGGGACACCTAACCAGCGAGCACAACTCACCAAACACTCTTTACTTAATACAGGAAGATGCCTAAGACAATCTGCTGATCCTAAAAATTCTGCGGGATCAAAAACATATTCACCCATGATTTCAAAATTAAAGGGGGAGTAAGGCAACACACTAAACAATAACAAATATTGGTAAATTCACTGAGCACCGATCCGCCAACCAAACCACCGAGTACACCCGAGTGCAATCCTGGCAAGGTCGCCAACTGTTACAACCTACCAGGTTGTAATGCAGGTTCTTAAATTCTCATGGATTGCAGTCGGTAAAAATACGTCAGTGATAAGGAAAAACGGAAACAAAGACCCAAGAAAACTTAACAATATTTATTATAAACAAGAACAATAACTTAAATCAACCTTGTGAGATTAAATACACTTACACATATTCAAGACAACAAATAATGGTTCTCGGAAACTCACAAGAAAATAACCTAAAGCTACTACACTAAGCCCTAAACATGAGAAAATTCCAAGAGAGAAAACACATAATAATAATAACGAGGTGGATCCAAAATACAGCTAGCCAAAGTCAATAACCTAATAATAAAAAGGAAGAAGGAAGTAGGAGATGAAAACAACGAAAACCTTAATATTCCTACCTATCTTACAAAACTAAACAATACAGAATTATACAGTTACACAACATAGCAATAGAACTCGTATATATAGAATTAGACAATTAATAATATATATAACTTCACCTCAAGTGAAGTACAGAAGGGGAGTTGAATACAGGGCCGTACTTAATCCATCAAGCCGCTATACTGAAGGGTAAAACTGTACGCCAGGCATTGAAGGGCAATCCACTTCCCTATAAAAGAGGAACAATAATTTGTCTTACCTGGCGTCAGCCTCCCTACTTATCACCTCACGAGCCAGTTTGCTCTCACACTCGTACACAGCTGGACTGGAGGAATACGGCCAGTAAAATCAAGGTTCAATGTCGGGAAACAGCGTCGACACAATTCCCGTACAAATCCTCCGACGGGAACAAGTAGCAGAAAACTACCGTCGCAGATGACAGAGCATCTGCTAAACACTCATCAGAAGTGCGAAGGTAATTGCCAAAGTCGTCCTCCAAGACACCATGAATGCTGAGACGGGAAATAGTGTCGGTGAGAGCTTGTCAAGGCCCGAACTGCCTTCACTGGTCGACCATGTCCACTCATCACCTTCCCAATACTCACAGCAAAAAAAAAAAACAATCGTTAAAACGATAGTCCACTAATACACAAAGGAGGAGGAGGAGGCGCAAAAACACTATTCAACAATCGGAGAGCCACTTACATTAACACTATAGTAAACAAACAACAAAAATACTTTAACTTAAAAAGAAAAACAAGGCTGATTTAAATAAAATAAAGAAATAATTTTACGTTAACCTAATATATATATATATATATATATATATATATATATATATATATATATATATATATATGTGTGTCACTTGAACTCCTGTAGCATTCATAAAACTGTATTAATAATAAATATATTTAGACAATAAGTATCTTTCTAATTATCCTTTAAGATTTCGAAAAAGTATCATATTCCAGAAGCAGCGCAAAATATTTTTTTCAAGCCCAATGAGTCCGTAATCTTCCTTATGAATTTCTATGATGAATCGCAATTGGTAATATCAGCTTAATGAATTTCATATTCAATTAAGGCTCTAGAAAATATTTGGATGGAATGCAAAGCAGTATTAGGCCTTACTGAAGAAAGGGTAAGATTATTGGAATTAACTGAATAGACAACACCACTTAGTAGTCTGGGAATAGCTAAAAGCTTAAAAAGTAATAAAAAAATGAGAATCTTTGCAACGTGCATTTCTAATGTTTTACAGAAAATTTAGTTATCTTAAATTCAGCTTTTCAGTTTTACTATTTGTGTTAATTTATAACCTGTATTTTAAAATTAGGTAAATGAAATGGAGGTAGAATAATAATTTTTTATGTTCTGATAAATCCGGGATGTGAAAAAAGTCATCCATCGTACCGACGTGTGTCTAAGTTTTTTTATTTTAACGATATTGAATTATATAACCATAAAGCACACAAAGAAATATTATAGTTTTATAGTAACTTACGAAACAAATATGTATGTAGGAGCCTTTTTCACCTAGTACAATAATAATAATAATAATAATAATAATAATAATAATAATAATAATAATAATAATAATAATAATAATAATAATAATAATACATTTTATGGAAGTTTATGTAATTCATGGCCTTAGGAGTTTTCCTTTTTTTAATAAGCGATTACATATTCCTTAAATATATATAAACATCTCTCAATTCAAGGACGCTTAGTCACATATACTTCTAACAGAAGAATCAAATGAATAAAATAAGCATTAGGTTGGCCAGGACACCGGCCACCCGTTGAGATACTACAGCTAGAGAGTCATTGGGTCCATTAACTGGCCAGATAGTACTATATCGGATCCCTCTCTCTGGTTACGGCTTATTTTGTGTTTGCCTACAGATACACCGAATAGTTTGGCCTATTTTCTCCACGTTCTCCTCTGTCCTCACACACCTGACAATACTGGGAATACCAAACATTTTTCTTTGCACAAGGGGTTAACTACTGCAATATCATTGTTCAGTGGCTACTTTCTCCTCGGCAAGGGTATAAGACACTATTTAGCTATGGTGACTAGCTCTTCTAGAAGCTCACTCCAAAATCAAACCATTGTTCTCTAATCTTTTGTAGTGCCATAGCCTCTGTACCGAGGCCTTCCACTGCCTTGGATTGAAGTTCCCTTGATTGAGGGTACACTTGGGCACGATGTTCTATCTTATTTCTCTTCCTCTTGTTTATTTTTATTTTTTTAATAGTTTGTATGTAAAAGATCTAATTTAATGCTCTTACTGTTCTTAAAATATTTTATTTTGATTATTCATGCTCTTGTAGTTTATCTATTTCCTCCTTTCCTTTCCTTACAGGGTTATTTTTCTCTATTGAACCCCTTGAGCTTAGAGCAACTTGCTTTTCCAACTAGGGTTGTAGTTTGGCTTTTAATAACAATAATAATGATTTACAGTTTTATTGTCCGTGCCTAACTTCAAAGACACTTTTGTCAACAAGTAATGCAATCTTTTCTTTGTCATTTACACCTGGTTCTCTGTTATTTGCTACGCTCTTTAGATTATTCCATCCTTTCTACTAAGTTTAATTCATTTTTGCTTCTTTTATGATTTGATCATTCTTTCATAGCTTTGGTGGGATTCATTGTCCTTTTATCTGCCCTGTTATAACCTCATATAATGTTGCCTGGAAATGGCAATGGAAATGAAGCCTTAGGAGCAAACGCCCAACGCAAATGATACCACCTTTTATCTCGTAGGATACCTAACCCTTTCATGTAGATTACTGGGTGTATGCGAGAGATCCCGAAACTGCTGAAAGAAAAGAGAAAATAATTTTTATCTAAACAAAAGACTTTCAATGTGGAGCTTAAAATACGGATCTGATATTCAGTTAAAGCTGACATTACATCCTGATATGTTATTAGTAAGACATATTCATTCACTCGCGTTATAATTCATTTCAATATATTCCATAAATCATGTCGTTCTCTTCAATTTATGGAGTTGTATCTATACGTAATTAAAATTGTTAAGATATCTTGCTCGAATTTAAAATTGATGAGTC